>NC_092824.1:87540006-87755006 GCF_023375885.2 Dermacentor andersoni | reverse complement strand
GCCATTAAAGGCGTGCCGAGCTCCGTCTGCGAATGCGGCTTGCTTCGAGTTTGTTGTCGCTGATTTCCGCACTTGAAACTCGCTCTTTGTATCACTTTCGTACATACTTAAGGCATTTCGCACTTCCACTAAGTCTTAGCGCGCAGCCTTGCGTGTCGGATTAACCAAAGTGGTCTATTTGTTTGCATCCACATCTACATCCAGAGATCGTTAATTGTTACCTTCAAATATCCTGGAAACTGCGCATCGCTGGCAAAAAATATCGTCAAAATGTAGCAAAAGATACATATCTGCAAATATGAGCGGCCGAGACACATAAACAATATATTTTTGCACTTCAAGATGCAGAGCGAGAAGGTCCAACACTGCTGGACATCCTGGCCAACCGACATCCAACGTGGAGCATCCAGCTACGCGAGGACATCACGGAGTGTTCATGCCACCGGCAAGGCTGAAGCACTGTGTCGCCTACGTTGCTCGCAACTGGCACCTGTGGCCTGACATGAGCGTGCGGCAGAGGACACCGTTCACCTTGCTGCTACACAAGTCAGGTGGACCTGGGATGATGCCAAGGCAACAGTGAGAATCACGCATACTAGTCTTTCTGAGCTTATTGATTCATTGACCGGGCTAAACAGTTACAGCCACGTTACAGCGCAATCAGCAGTAATTTTATGCCCTTCATTCCTTTATTCATATATTTTAATAAACAACCAGTTACCACTATGGTACTACATTGACTGGCAAATGGGGCAACATGGGTCCATACAAAAGCTGGTACAAAAGAGCTTCGCCTTTAGGTTTGCCTTGCACAGGGGTATCCCAAACCTTTTCAATCGTCATTACTGTTCTATAGCCTAACCAGCATGAAACATGTCAGCCCCTTGCCCCTACAATAACAGGCGATAGGCGCGGTGCCTGAGGGCAGTCTATGTAAACCACTTATCCGCTGTACTATATACGGCATAAAAAAAAATTAAATTATGGGGTTTTACGTGCCAAAACCACTTTCTGATTATGAGGCACGCCGTAGTGGAGGACTCCGGAAATTTCGAAAACCTGGGGTTCTTTAACGTGCACCTAAATCTAAGCACACGGGTGTTTTCGCATTTCGCCCCCATCGAAATGCGGCCGCCGTGGCCGGGATTCGATCCCGCGACTTCGTGCTAAGCAGCCCAACACCATAGCCACTGAGCAACCACGGCGGGTCCTATATACGGCATGACTCCATGCGAGACAATCCCACGACCTCTGGGAAAACTGTCAGCGACATTCAATGACATTCAATGGCACCATATGTTCTCATCTACTTTTAACTGCTAACAGAACTTGCTACAGCCTTACGCAGTGCACTTCAAGTATGACCGCAATGTTGTCTACTGATGATTGCCTGTTGCTAATAACACACTTCACTTCAGGGACGTTTATATCGTTCACGCGGCCACTTTTCATTTGTTAATGCAGCTGTGGTATTGCTAGACCAACCCGTTTCTGTCTTGGACATCCTAGACAGCTTCATGCTCATCGAGTATGTCCGACAGGCCGCCAGGGCGTGCATCGACATCATGACCGTCCACCCACCCACTCAACCATGATATCTTCACCATGATCACACGAGGTAGGTCTCCGTCTGCAGTATGCCGTGTAGAATGTCTCGAGTGTGCGATAACAGGAGAATGGGGTAATATACTGTCAACTGTGCTGGTGAATGGGAAAATAAAATTGACTGCATCGCAGGCTCTGGCTGCGATTAAAGCAATTATATCCAGTTGGACTACTTTTATGGAAATACCTCATGTCATTAGACTTCACTGTCTGTTAATTAATCTCTCGCAGAGCGGCGGATACCCAAGTATGGATAGTCAGTGATTCCATCTGATTTCGTGGCCTGGATGCGCTCAATGTCACTATTTTGTTTTCCACGTCATGTTTCCTTACCAGCAAAGTTTTTTCATAGACGTAATTTTAGGGTTATCTTGCAGCACATTCAAGCCAAACAGTATACATTGTAGTATTACAACTAGTACTAATTGCGAAATGTAGTTCAGTGGCGCAAGCATCCAAGAATAGTTGGATGGGTATACGAAGTGTTTTCATAGTTTGCATCTAGCCCCGTGTATAAATTAAAAAGTTGGCAAGTTCTACATCGCTATCTTCTCTTTCTGCTCTCCAAAGGCATTATATCGAAGGGCCGCATGGAGTACCACGGCAAGCAACGTGGATTGCTCCCGTAGTTAGCCTACACTGACTATCCTTGTCGGGGTTTCTAGAACCCCTCCGACAACTACATGAGCCTACGATGCCTCTCAAAACTAGTGCCACTGAAAGCTAATGGTACACCAGGTCACAGGCAGTCGTTGAACGTGATTTGAAAGAGCACGATAGGTGCCTCCTACATTTTGGGGACAATCATAACATCAACCTTCATGTTTCTCATTCACTATTTTGCCTGTATTTAACTTTCAATACGGGTGTGTGTGAGTAGTGATTTTCAAACGCGAATCAAACACTAATCGAATGGTGTCAGAAGTGAAAGTAACTTAATGTAGGATAATTTACGAATAGTTATCTATTAATAATAAATAATTATTAATAGATAACTATTATTATATTAATAAAACGAATAATAGAGAACTTTATGAATAATTCTATATTTATGATGAAAACTTCCGCTTTCATCATTGATATGAAATAGTCTTGACATCGCAATATATTCACGTCATTACTAAATTTGTGTGAACAGACTGCATGTTTCGAATTGCAGTTTATTAAAAGCACAAATAAACAATGAGGTCACATAGGCAGTTTATTAGCATACTCAGGACTCATGGATGAGTGGGGAAGCTAGCAGTCTAGCACAATAAAAAGGGAAGGAAAGCGAAAAGAATGCACAAGACACATTAAAGAGGCTAAAGTAAAACAATGATGAATAAAGAATTTTGCGCTATACCATACACACCGCGGTCGATCTTGTGATGCTGGACAGCATGCAACCAGAGGTGGTGTTCGAGTCCAGCCAGCGAGTCGAGAACTGAGTCGAGGCGCTGGCAAGGGACGCTCTCCCATCCGGGTCTTCATGGCAATGTGCCCATGTACGTCTACAGGGCGGGGTTCTTTGGACAGGTGCTGGCCCTGTGGTTATCAGTGCACGCTTTCATAATCACAATCTTTCTATGATCTTCCACTCTCTGATCTTTATGAGAACCCTCGTTAACTTTTCCGTAAAACCTGCCTTCCTGAACGTTTTAAATGATCTTCTATAGAAAATATACAAAGAACTGTCGAAAGCTTTTTTTTTTTTTTTAGAAAGATGTTTGGTTGCTACACGCACGTATCAGCACCAGGGTGACAAAGATTGATACTACTTTTAGTCACCTAGGGCCACTTGTGTGCATTATTCTGCCATCAGACCACTCAGTAAATCATCTTAACCTACCATAGACTCATCATAGTTTGGAAATACAAGTGCTACTAAAGTCAATGACAATAAATATTTTAGCTATACTCCTCTAGTTTTTAAAGTACATGTTTATGTTGTGCAAGTGCATGAATAACCCAAATTTTGAATCCAAGTTTAATCTAATACTGTGCCGAAACAAATTATTCAATACGAGATTTGGGTATTCAAAATTTCTTTAAGCGTTTCGTTAGGATCCAATGCAACAGTGCAAAATGGACAACACGAACGCCGTATCTGCACACACGAATGCCGTGTCTGCACACCTTACCCCTTCTTTGCTTATGAACCCTCACCAACTATCTCAGCTTGCTGTCGGTCTAATGCAACAGTGCACTAGGAATATCGGATCCCGACTTCCATAAAAAAATTGTCCATGCCTGCGGTCTCTTGGAGTTTTGCATAGCCATCTTCAAGCCAACCATATGTATTCGAGAGCTCTCTTTTTGCTCTTACATGATCTGCCTTCAACATACCTACTTTCCAATGGAATTTGTGAACATTTACTTTTCACGTTGAAATTATTGAAGTTTCACCTGCCCCATCCTTCTTCAGAGTGATCGCTTAGTAGTCACCAGAAAGTTCTGTTCAAACTCGACACTTCTGCAACAACCAGTTCTTTAAATCTGAGCACGTGTTCGCTTTGACATCGAAACCACCTGCATGGTGTCATATCGCTTACATCACATCTAGGCTAAGTTGGCTTGTTAACGTGCTGGTCCTTTATTTATATTTGAGTGAAGGCTGTGCTGTATCTTTTAATACGAATAAATGATATGCAAGGAAAGAAAACTTCCTTTTGTTAAATACTTTCTTTGCATATGTTTTTTCTTGTAGTTTGCATGGGGTAACCTTTGCTCTGATTCAATCTATGATTGGGAGATTGTCCAGTCACAAATATAACACTGACATTTGCATTCTGATGTCATATCAGCTAACAATCTGTCATTTTTTGTTCTTTTGGTCCTTCACCATTAACTGGCATGGCACCAAGTCTTTCGTATTGGCAGTATCGGACACTTTCTGGGGGAAAAATTAACTTGTGGTGTTTCATGTGTCAACACCACAATCTCATTATGCGGAACACCCTAGTGGCAGACCCCGGATTAATTTTGCCCACCTGGGCTTCTCTAGCATGCACCCAAATCTAAGTACGCGAGGGTTTTTGCCTTTCACCTCCGTCGAAATATGGTCACTGCCACTGGGACCCAACCCACAACCTCGAGCTCAATTGAGCAATGCCGAAGCCACTTGCCGTAACCACTAAGCTACTTGCTGCAATGCTGCTGAGAAATAAAATTATAAACAGAATTGAAGGCAAAGAATCAGTGCCTAATATAACTTCTGGTGTCCTCCCTTGATCCTCTATTTGCACAGACGGCACTGATCTACACTTTCCCATACAACGTGGTACCCTTCTTTCGTTGTCTGTTACTTAATCTCCGTGCTTCTGGGCGCCATCTTCTCGAATGTAAGGGAAGTGCTCGAGTAGAAGCACGTCTTGGATTGGCTCGGCTTTCACTGTGCACTCCTCGTTCACTGTCGCTGTCCTCTTCTACACGGCGACGTCGCAGACGGTAAGAGGACAGTACTGAAGTCACCTATCCGAATGCTACGTGACTGGTGTGGCATTATCACGAAACATTTCTTATTCAGGCTACAGCTACTACTGAGCCACCATTTAGTAGAATTTTCATTTGGGTGTTGAACATGGCAGCAGGTGCATACTCGCACTGATATTTTAGGCCTTAAATCTGTAGAATTAAAAGTATCTGAGAAACCTGTTTGGATATATAGGATCATCTATTTTAATAGAAGCATAACTAAAAGTCCCCCGTGGTCTCAATTTTACCACATCAGCTTGATTATTGCACAGGTGGACAATACTTGCAATACAAATTTAAAAGGAATGTTAACTCATTACCAATACTTCACTTGTTAAATTTTAATTTGTGAACTTTTGTTGATAATGTTGGGCTTCCATTAGTAAGGTTGGTAAACTTTAGTACACAGTTTAAAATGAGAGATTCAAGCTTAACTGGAATAAGCAATATTTGAGCGAAAATTCTTTGCTCAGCAATCTGTTGTGAAATGCACTGGCGCTCCAGTTGACACTGTAAACACTGCAGAAAACGGACTCCTTACAAGTTTCAACCAGACAATCAATGCGACGAATCAATGCGATTTCTTAAAACTAGGGCTAACCACTGGCGTTCTCGCTAAGCTGAAGTTACTTCATCACTTGCACTGACTGAATTCCACAAATAGGACATATATGCTAACATAATTATTTAACTTTAGTTATCCGATTTATTCAGTTAATACCACTTTGCGATTTGTTTGGAAGTAATACTCACCTCTTCAAGAAACATCGCCCATGTGACAGAACTCAAATATCGACCAGGTGGGATCTTTAATGAATTTGTTTATATTAAAACAGACAATCTGGCGTACTACGGTGCTCTATATGGCTGTCAGCGTGTACATATAAGAGCTCCTACATAAAAGAGCAGCGAACATTGATTCTTCCAATTTGTTGCGTCTGCAAAAACGCGGCGTGAGTTGCACCAACACGTTAAAGGCTACAGCTATTCACGACAGCATGTGAGCACTTATTCGCGAAACCACGTTCACAGTCAATGGCTTCATGGCAGCCAACGTGAAGTCAACCCTGGACATCGATTCCGGCTAAATCGCCTGCTAATGCAGCGAGTCCAATCTTCAAACACAAAGTAATAGCAGCAGTCAAACAGCGCAAAAAGAACGAAGTTAGCACAGACGTTCATTTTGCGTTTGTTAAACAAGTCACTCATCTTGTCTCTTTGATAAAGAAACTGTGATAAGGAAAAGAATTTGCTACCGGTGATTCCTTCACGCACCCGTGATCTTATGATCAGCAGCTTAGGAGGCGACAAGAGCAGCTGGATACCAGGTCTAAAGGGTGCACAGCAAGACGTCACGCAGCCAGAATAGCTGGTCACCAGGTCAGCAAGGCGGACACCGAGGCACCATGTCGCTAGATCAGCTGTTCAGTAGATCCACAGGGTGGGCATCAAGACACCAGGCTGCTCAAACAGCTTACCACCAGGTCATCAGGGGGGGGGAGGGGGGGGGGCTGCCAGACACAATCATTCTGGAAGGCATGGTCACCAGGTCCTCAGGGAGGCAGCAAGACAACGGGCCGCTATAGAACAGCCCACTGACAAAAGACGTTCATTCATGGTGTTCATGGTGTTCATTGAAATGCCTACACAGGGGCACATACCAAATAACCCAAGTTTGGCCTTAAGTATATTGACTGAATAGCAGTACGCACGCAGCAGTGCATAAAACAAATTGAATCCTGGGCATTTTTGTGCGGAAACAACGATATGATTGCGATGCACGCCGCAGCGGGTTCTTTGGATTAATTTTGACCACCTGGGGTTCATAATCGTGCACTCAATGCACCGTACACGCTCGTTTTTGCATATCGGCGTCATCGAAATGTGCTTTTCAGTACTTTTACAGTGACCAAAGTTGGTGTAAAATAGGTTTAGTGATAAGGGGCACATACACAGTGACCCAAAATGGCATGAAAGAAGTTCATTGAGGTGTGTCACATACCGTCACATAGCCATACAGCACATAACGCAAGTTGGCAACGCAGCTCACTACCCGGTGTTCTGCCCATCATACCACGGACTACCCCGCGACACAAGCAGGCGTGGAACAAGTTAGATCTGGATGAACAAACCAACAGACAGACAAACATACCGCGAACACGTTGAACCTTCACACGCTGTACCTTCTAGTTTTGCTAACCGCAAAAACTAGAAGGTACAGTTGTAACGCGCAAGAGTGCAACTGTAATATTGACGTGTTAAGGCTTTGCCTTGTGCCGTTATCTCTTAGACCACTATCAGTATTGAGTAGGTGGGCTAAACGACTTCCGAGTCCAACTGAAAACGACTCTGGGCCCCAATTTACTGCAGACATGTGCTTTTAATCTTTTTTTCCTGTTTGAAAATGTGTGGCTTCATTGAATGCAATGGCCAATGGCAAGCTAGTGTGGCAGATTTACACAGAATGGTCTTACGTTATCGCTTATCAGGGAAGATCCTGGAAAACCGGATTGTGTTTCCTTTTGCTGTACTTTACATATGCCTATAGTACACGAAATGAACTAGGAGATTATGAGGGACGCCTTATTGTCTAGATACGGGCTAATTTTACCAGATATTTTAAGGCAGGAAAGCGAAGCAGGTAGACTAAAGTCATCTGACTGCTGGAATTCTGGAATTACAATTGTAGCCATTGAAGCAGCACCCACAAAACTGCAAAAAAAAAACCGATTGTTGATAGTAATTACAGAAGCATTGGCGAACTCGAGTTAGCCGTGAAATTGTGTTATAGGCAACTGGCACAGCGAAAGGCAATGGAAAGAGTACGATGCAAGATATTATTTGTATATTTCCATGCGCTCACCTTTCTGGCCAGTTCGTACAGTCTGGCCACCCGCATAGCACTGCCTCCCACGACGCATCAAAGGTCAGCATCGCCTTCGCCCGACTGATGTAAGCACGGCACGACCACATCGATCTCGTGCTTTTCGTTCTCGGCCCCAACGAAAAAAGAAAAGCCATCGCATGTGTATGTGAGAAGCGCGTTGAAAGAGATGAGGATGTAAAACGTTGACCTCCTATTCTGTACATCATCAGATACTGAGCTTGGTACAAAGGCAGAAACGCTTTCGGCCGTATAGCGCAAACATCCGGTGTGATCGTCCCTCATAATGATTTCTAACCACTGGTTGTTCGCGCCGGGATGATAGTTATTCGCCTATGTAGTCAGATATACAACAATGTAAGCTGAAATTCGAAGGCACGGGCCATGTTGATTTCTGGCAAAACAGTAATAGGCGGGTGAACAGTGAATGAGGGAAAGTGAAAGAAAAACATGCAAACGAATCACACGAACATATCGCCAACTCCCAACAAGTGAGTCATTCTGTAAAAGCCTAGGATAAATGGTATGTCCCATCTCAGCGACTAAACAAATCGGAGCGATGCAGAGCAAAATTATAGCTTGTGCAAAAGGCCATAGGGCACCGACTCCACGATACTGCTATTCTTGGCTTGAGACCAGAATCGTTGTCATGCCATGATAATGTATAACAAATCCAACCTCCATATATATTTCGCTTAGCTCAAGTATCTCTCTCTCGCCATAGTTAATATTTATGAACATGCAAGATTCGAGCTTCCTTGAGCTTTCAGCGATAGCCTGGAAGTTGGATCCCACTAGCACATTCTCCTGACGTTTGTCTTATGCTCAATCGACATTTGCTTAACACTGCGGGCAGTTTTCCTTATGTAATGTCTGCGTACTGATTGTCAAGTGTCACAGATTTCACTTTTCACCCATTCCACCTAAGGTCCATGGTGCATGTGATGAGCCTTGCTACAAAGACAATTTCTTGGTTGTAACCTTTCAGCTTTTTTGTGCCGACATTCTCGCGTGTATAAAATATTTTTTTCTCTCTTTTCGTTAAATCTAAGGTATGACTGAACCAACGGAATGAAAGAGTAAATACTAAGATTAGTATGGGTAAGACTACGAGGTAATGATGAAGTTCCATGGAAGATAACGCTTTTCGCGATTCGTAATAAATTTCTAGAATAACATTTATCAAGGCAAATTATTCGTAGGCGATCCTCATCAAGGGAACGAAACACACAGGAAAAGCAAATCGGTTGCATCGCATAAGGCACGCCTGATGAAATCATGATCGGCAGCTTATAGCTATCCTTGAAATGGACACAATCACAGCATTCTGAGAATAGTAATATAAGGCCCCGAGAGTTTCAGATTGTCGAGAAATATTGAGAAGAGAAATGCTAGATATAACGTTCAGCGACGGGAATACAGCGATGTGGGTCATAAAGCAATCAGGGGTAGCCTATATTTTAGTTGACATTAGCAGGAAAAGCTGGAGCAAGGTGGAACATGTAATGCGTAACATGTAACCGGTGCATTATTGGAGTCACACAATGGTTGGCAAAGGAAGTTAAGTGCAGTCGAGGACGGCAGGAAAATAAGCGACGTTATAATGTTAGGAAGTTGTCAGGCATAAAATTCAATCAGATGGCGCATGGCATGCGTTATTTCAAATTCCGGGAGAGGAGAAAAACGACTGATGGTGATTATGATGACAGCTCTATGTTTTCCTTTGGGGTTCACTTCATTTTCACTGCTTGACTCTTTTTGCAGCCACCCTTTATGATAGATGCGATGAAGTGCAATGTGTAACCAGATGGACCAAGGCGGCCCGTTTGGGCAATAACCAACAAAATTAAGCGACAAATACTCGAGAAGAAAGGAGCTATCAATCATCTTCCCTCAAGTACCCCACTGGGGCAATACATTACAGATGTGCCGGTTGTTTTACAGCGAAGCTGCTTATGCTTATACAGACCCTGTGCCGTCATTGTCGGAGTTCAATAAAACTATCATCATCAGCAATTCTCGAGCGTCGTCATCGTCTTCCACAGATGGTTAGTTGGTGCCCCTTGCCACTACCATGCGAAGGCGCTCGTGCCAATGCTCCGGCGTTCACCGTGGTCGTCGTCTTCTTCCACAGCTGACTCCGTTGCCACTCGTTATTCAAACGTAGAATTTCACTTCTGTCGTCGTAATGGGGAGGCCGCGTTTGCGGGGGTATGAGCCATTCAGTGTCTTACGTGACGGACCGGTTTAATTTTGAAGCAATTTAATTTTGAATAATCTCAAGTAGCAATGCCGGGCGGATGCTGCTAACCACGCCAACGAGGAAACTCGAGACATCGAATGCAAGCGATAACGGCGGACTGCGGGCACACCGTCACTGACGTTGTTCTCTCCGTCGCAGCCGAACGTGTGTGTAAACCTCATTAACAAACACAAAGACATCAATCGTCAAACCAATCAACCAACCCTCAAAACGATTGCAGCACCCGCATCTCTAGTGGGGGGCTTAGCTTCCAATATACGGAGCTTTGGATTAGTGCTTCCGCACATACCATCCCAGCAACAACTATAGAAGGACCACGAGTAGTGCGTACTCTTGAGGAAGAAGCTGCCTACCGCAAGCGTCAGCGAGAGTTGGCTCGTGAACGGGCTCGTCGTCGTAGGCCCTGCCTCACGCGCGCAAAAAAAGGGAGAACGGAAACAAAAAAATACCTCACTCATAAAGCATGTTTACCGCGTGAAGCACGCAAAAGCAAAAATTAGGTGAAATATTGGTGAAACGAAAGATTTACGATATAGACTGCTTGCAAAGTATGACTTGCATGGTGCAACACGGTGTAAATAGTACAGCTTCGCTGTTTCGCCATCTTGACGGACTGGAAGGGACTGGAAGGGTGATATTTTGTAATGTGCGAGCGTGGCATTCGTTGCGCTATAGCAAAACAATTATGCTACCATGGAGTGGGTGACATGTGGCTATTGTATTTCTCCTATTTTTGATTTCTTTTGTTAGAAAATCGCGCTATGCTGGCGCGCTTCGCTTCGATTACTTCATTTATTCACGATAAGTGTAACTGTGTTATATTACTAACGCGCCCATATTGTAAATGCATTCATACGTATGCTTTATATTCGCGAGAGGCAAGTGCAAGTACATTGGAAGGACTAATAGTAAATAATTAGATAGGATAACGTGGTTTCTGGAGTAGCAAGGCGAAGAGTAGAGATGAAATGGTAGCGCTGTCTAACAGCCTATGATTTGATCCAAAACAGTGCAGCATATATATAATTTACTTATAAAGATATCAACACGGCATATTTTTTAATTTTTTTATTTATCATACCCTCAGGGCCATTACGGCATTATAGAGGGGAGTGGTTACAAGCAAAACGGGTAAATTCAACAAACAGGAGTTACTAGTGCAAAAAATTATATATATATATATATATATATATATATATATATATATATATAAAGGACTATTTAACAAATGGCAGCTAGATATACAATGTTAGCAATGGCGTTTGTGAGTACAGCTTGAACAATGTGAAGAAAAAGGTTCCTAGTTATACAGTGCTAGCTATGGCATTCTTGAATAATTGGTGATCTGCGATAGTGGCCATCGAGGCGGGGAGGCGATTCCACTCATTGGAAGTGCGCGGTACAAATGACTGCAAAAAAGCGCTGGATCTGCAAAATGAAATGCCGACCTTATGAATGTGATCTAGTCTGGGCGATACATACGGAGGCGGAGAAATAAGTTGGTTGCGTAGCAGCGGGTGATGAAATATTTTATGAAAAAGGCACAAACGGAACATTTTTCGACGTGATGACAAGGACGGTAGGTCAAGGCTAGATTCCATGGCACTGATACTCGCGGTTCTATTATAGTTAGAAAGAATGAAACGAGCAGAGTTATTCTGAACCATTTCCTGAGTGCGTTAGGTTTACTTGACCTGGATCCCAGATTGAAGCAGCTTACTCAAGTTTACGTCGTATTAGAGTTTTATAGAGGATTAATTTTAAGGAAGAAGGTGCTTTGGAAAAGTTGCGTCGTAAGCAACCTAGCATTCTGTTAGCGTTACTTATTATATGGGTGATGTGAGTATTCCAAGTAAGATCAGAGGTGATTTGAAGGCCAAGGTACTTGTAAGTTGTTACCAATTCTAATGGACCGTTATTAAGGGAGTACACAGGTGGTTCACTGGTGGTTCGAGATACACACATGAATTTACACTTGTTAACATTTAGTTCCATTAACCATGAATTGCACCATGCAGAAACGGCGTTAAGGTCAGCTTGAAGCCTGGTTAGATCCTCGTCGTGAGTTATTTCGGTGTAAATTACACAGTCGTCAGCAAATAGGTGAATTTGAGATGAAAGACAGGAAGGTAAGTTGTTAATATATATGAGAAATAGGAGGGGTCCAATCACGGAGCCTTATGGTACACCTGAACAAACAGGACTCACATTAGAGGTTACTTCGTTAGCTGAAACTGAGAACGGTTAGTGAGGAAAACCTCAAGCCAGTACAAAATTTTAGGGTCAAGGCTTTGTTGTTGCACTTTGTAGATTAGTAAGCTGTGGTACACTTTATCAAACGCTTTTGCGAAGTCCAAAAAAATTTGATCTGCAACTGAAGAGTGGTCCAGCAATAGGTTTAGCTTATGCGTGAATGATACTAGTTGGGTGTCACATCAATATGTTTTGCGGAAGCCGTGTTGAAACTCAGAAAAAAATGAGTTTTCTTCTAAGAAGTTGGCAATATGAGAAAACAGAATATGCTCGATAATTTTGCATGTTATACTGGTTAAAGAAATAGGCCGATAGTTCAGTGGAGAATCTTTAGTACCTGTTTTGTAGAGTGGAATTACCTTCCCCACCTTCCAATCAGCAGGCAGTGAACCTTTCTCAAGTGATTGCTGGAAAATCTTTTCAAGAATAATGGAGCAATATGTGCTAGTGTTTTTTAGAAACTTTGCGTTAATTAAGTCACAGCCAGGAGCGGATGACACTTTCAATGATGCGATTATTTTTTCTGTGCCAACAGGTTCGATTATTAAAGGGTGCATTGCAGCGTAGTCGTAAAATGGTGTAGTTGGGCGTGTTACATGAGCGTGTTTAGAAAAGTTACGCGTAAAAACGTCATTTAATACAGATGCGCAATCGGCAGGGGAATTGCGGTATCGATGTTATCAACAAGGGTTATGGCCTCGTCATGTTTTGGGTTAATAGTGCGCCAGAACTTTTTTCGTATCAGTAATTAGCATGGATGGCAATGTGTTCTTTAAAAAGTTATATCTTTAGCTTGTTTAAGCGCTGTTATGTAGTTATATGTAGCGCGTTAGTAAGCTGCCCATCTTTCAACGTTTGCAGATGTTTTAGCTAGTCTGTACGAACGTTTCTTTTTGTTAGAAAGGCGCTTAATGTGGGTGTTGTACCAGGGAGCGTTATCATTGCAGGAAAGAGTGTGGGTAGGGATAAATTCTCCCGTTAAAAATAAAACGTAGTGAAGTACAAAATTTAATTGGATGGACAGGAGTGTTATTTTGCTTCCCCTATCATCTCGCTGCTGTACATCATGCAATGCCCAAGTTAGCTCAAGTTACCTATTCGAAATGTCTGATGCATGCCGCATGAAAACTAGATTATGCTGATTCTTAGAATGTGTTACAATTTCTGTGAAGTGAAGCTTAAGTCAAGCGTACAATCAAAAGCTATACAACTAACTACGATGCGTATGAATGTGTTTGCTTTCATCTTGTTGAGTTTGTAACTCAGTACAATGTTTGCGTTTATTCACCACAAAGGTCAAAACGTTAATCTCATGGAATTTTTTTGTATATGTAGGACGCACCGTTTGCAACTTTACGCACAGAGAAGCGTGACACACGTTTATATAAATTACGAAGTTTTGTAACTCGGGTGTCACAGTGTCACACACCGAGTGGAACATACCGACAGAATAATTCAAAGAAAGCCAAGTAAAATAAAGGATCAATTTATTATAAGCTGCCGATTCGTTAGGATGTCTGTCTGTCTCAGTTACACTTGTCTGCACATACTGCATGTTAATATTTCATGCAGGAATATATGTAGTGTCTATTATGCAGAACAGGGGTGCGCACTGGCACTACTTTGCCGGTATTCATAACGAGGTTATATAATACCCCGTTCGCTGGTACTGCCGCGCGACGAACATATATATATATATATCAGGGTGTAGACGGGTCGTATGTAAAAATACTGAGAGATATATATAGCGGCTCCACAGCCACCGTAGTCCTCCATAAAGAAAGCAACAAAGTCCCAATAAAGAAAGGCGTCAGGCAGGGAGATACCATCTCTCCTATGCTATTCACAGTGTGTTTACAGGAGGTATTCAGAGACCTGGATTGGGAAGAAATGGGGATAAGAGTTAATGAAGAATACCTCAGTAACTTGCGATTCGCTGATGATATTGCCTTGCTTAGTAACTCAAGGGACCAATTGCAATGCATGCTCACTGACCTGGAGAGGCAAAGCAGAAGGGTGGGCCTAAAGATTAATCCGCAGAAAACTAAAGTAATGTTTAACATTCTCGGAAGAAAACAGCAGTTTACGATAGGTAGCGAGGCACTGGAAGTGGTAAGGGAATACGTCTACTTAGGGCCGGTCGGGACCGCGGATCCGGATCTTGAGACTGAAATAATCAGAAGAATAAGAATGGGCTGGGGTGCGTTTGGCAGGCACTCTCAGATCATGAAGAGCAGGCTGCCATTATGCCTCAAAAGAAAAGTGCATAACAGCTGTGTCTCACCAGTACTCACGTACGGGGCAGAAGCCTGGAGGTTTACGAAAAGGGTTCTCCTTAAATTGAGGACGACGCACCGGGCTATAGAAAGAAGAATGATGGGTGTAACGTTAAGGGATAAGAAAAGAGCAGAATTGGTGAGGGAACAAACGCGAGTTAACGACATCTTAGTTGAAATCAAGAAAAAGAAATGGGCATGGGCAGGACATGTAATGAGGAGGGAAGATAACCCATGGTCGTTAAAGGTTAGGGACTAGATTCCAAGGGAAGGGAAGCGTAGCAGGGGGCGCTAGAAAGTTAGGTGGGCGAATGAGATAAAGACGTTGGCAGGGACAACATAGCCGCAATTAGTACATGACTGGGGTAGTTGGAGAAGTGTGGGAGAGGCCTTTGCCCTGCAGTGGGCGTAACCAGGCTGATGATATATATATAGGGGGAGAGTGAGAGAGAGATAGCTTCACAATAAGTTATACATATATCTGAACATTTGAGGAAGCAGAAGCGTATACTTTTAAAGATGCTCCGATTACACTGTGTATGTAGCTTACGTTATGGTTACGCTATTTGCGACTGTGTGTAGCTATAGATATCTGCTTGCTGAATTATCTCCCACCTGAAAAAATAGCTCCGCAGGGTTTTGTCAAATGTTTTATCTCCTTTGCCATGCAAAACATTTTGTGTGCGCGTCGGTGCGCGTCCGTTCGTGGGCATACGTGAATGCGTGTGAAAGAGAGACACTGAGGAGGCAGTGTACGATGACTATTCAAGATTGAAGCACGACAAAAATGTAATGGCGAGGGCGTGATGGTGCCAGATATAAGACCAACCCTTTGATGGTGTCGCGAAGATAACCGCGGCAAAACGACGACATAGCCGCAATGGTGATGAATCCGACCAAGTTTGACTGTGACACCGACTAGACGGCGATGACATAACTACAGGGGTGGGAATAAGACAACACAGTAACGAGATCAATGAGATACGAAAACGACAACAATGACGTCAACGTCACAGTGACACGCAAACGATGGCACCGACATGCTGAGCACGATAGCCACAAGATTACAATATGACACTAATATGACGACTATACGATGGCGACTATAACAGCAGTGCATGACTACTTAAGTGCTGTTGCAGCAAAAAAAATTTGCAGATACCATGGACGATAATTGGTGAACGAACGAACGATCAAAGGAACGAAACAAAGGCACAACGAAGGAAGGAAGGAAGGAAGGAAGGAAGGAAGGAAGGAAGGAAGGAAGGAAGGAAGGAAGGAAGGAAGGAAGGAACGAACGAACGATAAGGAACACTAACGAACTAACGAACGAACGAATAGGCAAACTAGACTAAGAAAGGAGGAACGCATCTACCATTGACTGAACGAACGATTGAACGTGCCAACGAATGAACCAAAAAACGAATTATCCAAGAACTAACAAACGAACGCACAAACTAACGAACCAAGGTTTCTTTTCCGAGCCCGAGCACAGACCGTTGCCCGCCGACCGACTAGAAAAACGGGCGCAAGAGGCAAAAAGAAAGATGCGATTCGCTTAGAAGCTTGCAACCATAAGCATTCTAGTGCGTGGGCTGCTGCTGCCGCCACCTCTGCTGTCTAAGCATCACCGCCAATGGCGACGCACGCACAGTGAATGTTTACAGGTGTAACCTCTTCCTGCCGCAGGACTTAGGCAGTCACACCACCAACCACACATTCATCATCACATCGTGGCGTCAACGTCGTTCTCTTGTAATCTTGTGGTACTTAGAACGTCGCTGTCGTTCATTATTATTATTATTATTGTAAATGTGGGCTAATATGAAGTCCTAAAGTTTGACGGGGCAATAAATGTGAAAGCGGAGTTTCCAGCAGCTGGAAACAAAAGTGAACAAAAACGCGAACGTGCATGTCGCAGAGAAAGGAAACTGTCAGAAATCATTTTTAAAAAATGAAGAAAGGAAGCACACGCTACCGGTAGAAATAGATTCACAGGTGTGACTAATAAAGTGGAATGGCCAAGGTTAACGCGATTGTTTCGGACTTTAACAAAGTGCGCTGGCCGACGTTGAAGAGATTCTTCCCCATAATGACAAGATCTATTTTCAATGATACTCACGGACGCAAGCACGTATGCGTCAAAACAGAGAGCACATGGCCCTGAACGAACGCCGCGTTCCCACGAGGTTACACGACGCTTTCTGTTAGCGTCATCTGACGAGTGTGTTTCAACTGACTGCGCTCCCCAGCTAGTTTTTAGAAGTATATATATATATATATATATATATATATATATATAATCATAACACGAGTCAGGCTCAGCTGGCCGTAGTCACAATTTCACATCTGCCTGACTTTGTTTGTGCGGTCACTCCGTCTTAACAATCGCGCCAGTTGGGCCACACAAGTGTGTGCTCGTGCGTGACTTGCGTATATCTGTTATCTAGACAAGATGAGCATTAACTCTGAGCGCATAAACATGAGCGCACAAAAGTAACTGGAACACGGGAGCTGCGGCCGACTGTATTCTGATGCCCTCCCGCAACTTCAAAGCTGCTAGAGGGCCTTTTGATGGAAATACTACGATCGCCGGCCTGCGAGGATGTGTAATCTGATTTCTTGTTTTCCGTTGAGCGTACTAGAGGGCATTGTGACGCAGTTCGACCCAAGGTCCCGTGTTCCAGTTGCTTTTGTTCGCACCTGTACTCTCCATGGTCAAAAATACATGGGAACAAGTTGACTTCCTTTTTGGTGGTGTATTCTGTTTGTGAATTACATGAATAATTAAACCGCGAGACGTTGCTAGTTTATAATATTAGTTAGGTAATAACTCCGGCCAAGTGGACAGAGGCGGAAAATTAAGAGAAAAAATGCGCTCCGCAATGCGTGTGAGCGAGATGCGCAATATTTCTAACATTTCCTGCGCAGGGGTTGATATACATGTACAACTTGTTAATACGACGACTCACTCAAAGCGAACTAACATTCAATAACAACTAACAAAATAATATGACATTTACGACAGCATTCAAAGGGGTTAGTGAAAGTATACAACATTAAACGACAGGAAAGCCAGGCACTTAGACAAAACTGATTTTACTGCTGGGATTATGGAGTGATAAATGTAGCTACTGACGCGGTGCGCATGAAAAAGCAAGACAAGGCGATCATTTGCTGATACGTGCAAGTTAATTGGGTAGCAGCGCCACAAAATTGATGTGAACGACGCAGATGCTTTCAAGCTAATATCAGATTTCACTTGTGAGCAAGCGTAGCTCTGCCATTTTATTCTTTCCCTGTTCCTTTTAAAGGAACAGGGAAAGTTAAAGTTAATCACGTTCGCAACTTTTGGTAGTGATGTTATTATTCAGATGGGATTGTAGACTGCACTAGTTAAATATTTTTCTGGTTATTCCTTAATGTAAAAAAATACTGAAATTAAATTTCACAGTGCCTTGTTCACACTTCCTTGCTATGAATTAGAAGCATTGGCGTACTCGAGTTAATTGGGCATGAAATCATGTTGTAGGCGATTACTTTGGCAGCGTGAAAAGCAATGGAAAAATTACGAAGCAACACTTCAATTCTTCGAAGAGCTCACCTCGCTGGATAGACTCGTGCAGTCGACTCCGTGCTGCCTCTCCCGCTTGACCTGGTGACGACGTACGAAAGGCAGCATCGTCTTTGCCCAGCAGATGGGTGCACGACACGAACATGTCGATCTTGTGTCTTTCGTTGTCGGCAGCAATTGAAAAAAAAAATTACAACGCACACGTATGTGAGAAGCACGGTGAAAGAGAGGAGTACAGGAAACGACCTATTCTGCACATAATCAGGTTGCCAGGTTGGAACAGAGCCATGAAGGTTTTTAGCTGCAAACTCGCCTAGATCCAGTGTGATTGCCGCTGAAAGCGATCGTTCTAGAAGTGATCGCCCCAGATGTTGCTTCCGAACCTCTAGCCGTCTGCGTGCTGATGATAGTTGTTCACGCAGTCCCATATCCAGCAATGCCAGCTGAAACGCAAAGGTAAGGGCCGTGGTATCTTGTGGCAACATATTAATTAACAGGCTTACGGGCCGTAAATGATGGACAGTAAAGCAAAAACAGGCAAACGCCAGCGGAACGCACGAACATAGCGCTAATTTCCAACGTATGTATCACTCTGGAAAAGGCGAGGATAAGTACAGTGTCTCATCAGAAGGGAGAAGCAAAACGAAAGAACCCCTAATGTAGGTTGTGCAGAAGGGCCTAGGTCATCCGCTGCACAGTACTGTAATTCCACACGGGACAGCACAAGCGGTGCCATGCGCTACTAACGCATCACAAACGCATCCGTCATGTTTTTGGTTTCTTTACCTCATCTCTCTCGTCTTAATTTATTCGCATGAACATGCAAAATTTCAGTTTCCTTTATATTTCGGCGATTCTGGTAAGCCCGAAAACTGTAAACCAGCAGTATATTCTAACATTTGACCCAGGTTCATCGCACCTTTGCTTAACGCAGCGCGCAGTTTTGCCTACATCATGTCTGATGACTGATTGTCGAACGCCATAAATTGCATCTATGCCCATGCCCCGTAAAGACTGCGGTGCTCGAGATGAGTTCTGCTGGAAGGATCAATCTTTCGTTGTAACCCTACCTGAATATTGGTTCCAAAATTACCCCATGTATATCCAGTAGCACATGTATATTCTATAATGGCATTTAACTATTCTGCAGGATTTGCCGAGAATTGGCAGACACCCAGTGCAACATGCCGAATGGGCTGTGCAACTTTTTTTTTTACTATTGTAAGATATCATGTTGCTCGTAAGGTATCATCTCTATTGTAAGACATAGTCGACAACATGCAACAGTAAGGTATAATAGTGATATACAGAAGGCTAAAGTACCGTCAAGTTGCCTAGACACAGAATGCCCGTTCGCGATTGGCAGTCAGTCTCAAGCATCGGTGGGATAAAACGTATATCAAAGTCAATGAGTCAAAGGCAGCCGCGATTATGGGAAGACGACTTACAATAAAACCGGCCGGAACGCATACAGCACGCATTATGATATTATGCCCGGTAGCTTACCGGTATCTTCGAAATGTGTACAATCGCCGTTTTTGCGGGTGCTAACATTGTGCGCAGAAACCTTGGGATTAACAAAGGACCTTGAAATGAAAAATATTCGACCTATATTTCAGGCACACCAAGACAGCGGAGTGAATTTAAGGCTAGCCGTTGTTCGAGTTGGCAATTAGAGGGTAAGATGGAACTGGGCGGGCCTTATAATGTGTAGAACAGATAACCGGTGGTTTATTAAAGTAACACAATGGGTGCCGCGGGAAGGCAAGTGCTATCGAGGATGGCAGGCAGCTAGGTGGTATGATAAAAATAGGAATTAGGAATGTCTAAGATAAAATCAGCTCACGGAAGGCAAGGGTTTTCGGAAATTGCTGGCAGGTGACGTGCTGGGAAACTGCTGGGGATGATAATGACTGCTTTATTTTTTTTTTACCTTGAGGTTAGTTTTATTTTTCCATTGCTTAACCTTTTACGATCACGTTTGCTGACAGACGCAATGAAGTGTAATAGGTAAGCAGAGGAACCAGTGCTGTGACTTTGGACAATAACAAACAAAATTTTACTGACGTATGCTCAAGAAGAAGGGACATATAATTTACTTTTCTTTTAAAGACACTGATCAGGCGTAACATTACAGATTTGTCGGTTGGTTTTTGTCATGCGTGAGTGCGGCATTAGTTGTGTTATCGCCTGAACAGTTATTGTATCTCGGAATTAATGACCTATGGCATTATGTTTGTCCTATCTTTGATTTTTGTTAGGAGATCGCGCTATGCTTGCGTGCTTCGCTTTTATTAGTCCATTTATGCACTATCAGCATATATGTACTATATTACCAACGAGCCCAAGTCGTAAAGATTTTTATCAGCAGTATACTTGCGAGAAGGCAAGTACAAGTACATTGTAAATGGATGGAGTCGCGAATTGAGTAAGATAACGTTGTATCTGGAATAGCATGATGAAGACCAGAGGCTAAATGCTTGCGCAGCCTATCAGCTGACGGCTTCCTTCAAAACAGTGCAGCATATATATTATTGACTTATAAAGAACGAACACGGCATATGAAACGTAATGAAGTACACAATGTCAATGCTAGGACCGAAGTACATTTTTGCTTCCCCTATCGTTACGCTGTTGTGCAACCTGTAATCTCTCAGTTGACCCAAGTCATCATTTTGAAACGTCTGATGTGTGCTACATAAAAACAAAGTTATGTAAATCCTACGCATACGTTGGAATTTTTTAAGCCTAATTGAAGCGTGCAGTCAAGTGCTACACAACTAATGGCGATGCGTGTTTATATTCATCGTGTAGTGGGTGTAATTCCATACGATGTTTATCCACCAGAAAGGTCCCAACTTCAATCTCATCCATTTTTTTTTATATTTGTAGACTACACCGTTCATAAGTTCTGCGTAAAATCAAACGCTTAATCAAACAGATGCACACTGTCAGACTTCTACACTCCTATGTCACGTGGACAACGACAACTTATGCTTGGATGCAAGAATGGCGATAACAAGTGTATACACAGAGAAGTATGACATGTTTAGATACATGTAACACTACGTAACTCTGCTCCAAATAGTGGCACATAACCACTCTGCAGGAGTGACGTCGAATTCGCACACACCCAGTGGAGCATGCGGAATGGCTCATTCAAGGAAAACCAACGGCACTAAAGAATAGATTGATTATAATGTGCTAATTCATTACGACGTCTGCGTGCTTCAGAAATAGTTAGGTCTATATATGATATCTAGAATTTATTTTTTATTACGCATAAGAGAGGTGCGCCTACTGGCACTACTTCATCGATCAACCTACAAGGGTGACAACAAGCGCAATTACTCGTACTTTCATTTGGCGCACACATATCCTTGGTATATACATTCACAAAGACATGAACCTTCATATTGGCCTACTTAGAAGCAGCAGTGGTTGCACCAAGCTTGGCAAGGCAGGTAAAGAAGGCTTCACATTAAATTATACACGTATCTTAACAATTGAGCAATGAGTGGCTGGTGCTCATCGAAGCTGATCCTGTTATACTGTTTATGTGGTTTACGTTATCGTTACGCTAGTCTCAATTTTGCGGGTAGCTACCTTTCTGAATAACAATCTCGCATCCTTTTTACTAGCTCCACACCGTTTTACCCGATACTTGACCCTTTTTGTCAAATAAGTGTTTCTGTTCGTGTGCGCGTGCTTGCGAGTGCGTTTCCGCGTGAGTTTGCACGCGTGTGCGTAAAAGAAAGAATGATAAGGCAATGGTACGATAATCAGACAACATTGAAACGCGACAAAAATGACCAGCCTAGCTTCGTCGCAAGCATCGCCGCTATGGCCATGTCAAAACGGCGACATGGCCGTGTCGGTGATGACTGCGACGAAGCCAGACTATACCCTAAAACGACGGCTATGTTAGAAACACTACAGGGCTACGACTAAGACAGTACAGTAACAAGGACAGTAAGATACGAGAACGATGATTGCATGGAGACAGTGGTGCGTAGGTAATGACGACACCGACGTGTTCAGCCCGACAACCACAAGATTACAAAACGACAGCGATATGACGACTGTCTGGTGGGGACTATGACATCGGTGGCATCACTATTCAAGTGCTTTCGCAAAAAAGCAAACGTATGATTCTCAATGGAAGCCAATAGCACAAACAAACGAGCGAACGAATGCCTGAACGAGCGAAGGAAGGAGCGAATCTGCGAGTTCACCAATAATTAACGAACGAACAAACAAACGAAGGAGCACAGTATCACGCAGGCAGAACAAACAGCCGATAGAATGGATGCTTTTTTCCACTCTGTTTTCACGCATGGGTCCACTGGAGGAACTTTGCCATCATATCCTTTAGTCGACCCTATGCCAGACTTAAACATTAACCAAGAAAGTTTCCTGTACCAACTACGCAAATTTGACGTCAAGAAATATGCAGGCCCAGATGATATTTCAAACATTTTTCTTAAGTAATATGCTGTCTTGGTAAGCCGATATGTGCTTAAAATATACATTAGCTTCATATCTACAAACACAATCCCTGATCACTGCACACCGCTAAAATATGCCCTATACAGAAATTGGGTTCCAAAATTGAAGCTAGTAATTACAGCCTGGTCTCTTTTTAACAAGCACATGCTGCAAAATATTAGAACATACCATTTGAAAGACATTATAACACACCTAGAGACTAACAACCTAGCCTATTCTCGGCAACATGGTTTTAGATCTGGCTTGTCAACAGTCACACAGCTAGCCGAGATAGCCAGCGATATTGCACATGTACTCAACACAAGCGACCAGATAGATGCCGTTTCTCTAGACTTTGCCAAAGAGTTCCTTGTTGTTCCCCACCATGATCTAATTATAAAAATGCAAGAAACTGGTATTGAAGATGACGTTACTGAATGGGTAGCACCCTATTTGCAGAACCGTAAATAGTTTGTTCCAGTGCACAACAATACCTCGAATAACCTAGACGTGCTGTCAGGTGTACCACAGGGATCCATCTTAGCGCCAATTTTATTCCTTATATATATTAATGATATGCCTTTTGTTGTCGACTAATCCAATCAAATAAGGCTTTTCGCAGATGTGTGCGTCAAGTACACAACGGTAAATCAAATTGAGGACCAGGTCAACCTTAATCGCTCGTTACAAAAAATTCAGGATTAGTGCTCCCAATGGGTAATGACAGTAAAGTGAAAGAAAACTGTAGCCATAAGTTTGCAAATAAGAAAAAGTCTCGTAACTTTTTTTACACATTATAAAATTTGTAAATTACTAAAAGTGATGTCGTAAGGTGTTTGGGAGTTACGTTAACATTCAACTTTATTTGGGAACCACATATAGCGGCTATTTGTTCGAAAGCGCGAGGAAAGCTATCTTCTCAAAAGAAGACTGCGTAATGCGCCACCTGCAGTAAATTTAGCCGCTATAAGACGCTGATTGGACCAGCACTAGAATATGCCGACATCATTTGGAGTGCACATCAAAGATTTCTTACTAAATTGAACGAGTGCAAAATTTAGCAGTTCGACTTGTGTTTTCAGACTACCCCAGGTGTGTCGCTGTTATCGCTCTGCGTAAAGACGCCGAACTTCATTGTCTTGATCAACGTAGAATAATTTCAAAACTTAAATTTTGGTATCTTCTATATTATGAGCATTATGAAATACCAGAACAGAGCATTTGCCTGGAATACTCAGACACTCCAAGAACTAGCCACAACAACACAATACGGCTACTCAAAAGTCACAGCATTCACAAGAACTCTGTTTTTCCGTCATCTACAGCCTACTGGAAAGAACTACTATCGTTTGCGGTGAACTGTGAAACGATAGAAACCTTTGCTCAAAAAATCTAAGATATTGATTTCTTCTCAATAATGCATTAGTACGTGGATAAAATATCATCAGCACAAGCTGATGAGTAGGACAACACGGTTTACTATAAACAGATATTTTTTTCTCCCACTTTCTATTGGGTTTGTGTGCTTTCGCATATGAGCTGAACACTGTATTGCTGACACTGTCGTTTACACTGTACTCAGCACTGAATTGTTTATAAACTTGGACTATGGTAGTCTCTTTCTGTATGCGATACCATTGTAACTGTACTGCATATCGTGTGTGCCACTCCTGCTTGGACTGAGAACGTCTGCATAAAAATGACCTAAAAAAAAACAAAGGATTCCTTATCGAGCCCCACCACCGACCAACAGCGAAAACAAACGAAAGAAGCCAAGAAGCTATTCGCTCAGAAGTTGGCAACCATAAACATTCTACAGCACGCTACTGCTTTCATCACCGCTGTTGCTTAAGCACCATCGTCAGCGATGACCACAGCAGTTGAGTAGTCATTCAAGCCAGCAATGACATAGTCATCATCACGTCCTCATGTCAACGTCGTTGTGTGGTAATCTTGTCCTTAGAATGTCGCTATTATTATTATTATTATTATTATTATTATTATTATTATTATTATTATTATTATTATTATTATTATTATTATTATTATTATTATTATTATACAACTCTTGGTCCGAAATTAACTTCGTAAGTTTGAACCAACAACCCAAATGAGATACAGTGAGATAAGAAAATATAGACGGTGCATATTGCACACAAAGAAAACAGGCACGGGTAGAAACAATGTTGCAAGCTACACTGGTCTCCCTAATAATGTAGTGTGGGGTAGCACCACGCAGTTGTTTCATTTTAACTAGGTTCATTGACCAACACCGAAGAAACTACATTCCCGTATGATACGATCGCCCTTGGGATACTCAGGGATATAAGCACGTAGCCGCCACTGCCGACAGTACATGGCCCTCTCTGACAGTCTACGAAAAGCTGCCCAACTGCGATTTCTCAAGATTGTGATCTTCCCGGATATGTCCAGAATGCATGTGATTACAAATGTGTCCTACTTCCTTGTGCACACACCTGTCATTAGCATTCTTCCTTAGACAAGCATCACGCATCGCTTTCGCCCTCGTCACATCGCCACACAGATATCTCGGAGTGTGCATCCGCCTGAATTGATGTTTTCATTTCGGAACGATTCTGAACGTTGCAGCACGAAGTTCTTAAAGCTATACAAGGAGAAGTGTGTGCACAAACATTCCAAAGATTTAGCGTTGCGTAGGATGAAATGAAACAATTCTGCGCATCGCCGTTAATCGTATAGCGTCTATTAAAGAACGTTTCACTTCAAATAGATTTTTACACCTGCTTTCGGCCAGCATTATTCTCCACTGATGCTGCCACGAGAGAAACAATAAAAAACAACGTGAAACACCAGCAAATGGAAATCTGCCTGCAGCATTCCTAGAATACTGTGTCAGCAAGTTTTGAATTGCGTTTCAGGATAAGCAATGAACATATTATATTTTTTTTTTTAGCTAAGCGACCTCAAATTCAAGGATATGCTGTCCTGAGCAAACATCTGTAGTTCACTTGTCCAACCACACATACGCCAACTTCGCGAGCACGAAAGAGAAAGCGGTTACAGTAAAAAAAAAACAGTAGAGGGTACTTCGCGTGGTTGCCACACCAAAAGTCGATTAAGTGTAATGAATTCAAAAAAGTCACAAAGACTGTGCTTACCTTGCATACTAGAAGGCTGAACTCGACCCGGCTGTACGTCCCCGTGTTCTTTAGACCAAAAGCAGCCGCGAAGTCCTGCATTAATGAGCAGCGAGAAAAAAAGGTGGCCTGAGTTGCGCTCACACATTAAAGGCTAAAGGTTATTAATGAAAGAATGTGAGCACTCACTCGCGCAACCGCATGCATGTTCAGCGGCAAAATAGCAGCCAACGCGAAATCAACCCACGATATCAATTCAGACTACATCTCCCGTTATTGCACCAAATCCAATCTTGAAATATAAAGTTATGGCAGAAATCAAACAGCGCGAAAAGAACGAACTTGACGCAGACGCTGAATTTGCGTATGTTAAACAACTCGCCCAACTTGTATTTTTCATTAGGAAATTGTGATCGAAAAAGTTTTGGCCACCTGTGGTTTCATAATGCACGCATGATCTTATGATCAGCAGCCTATACGAGGCGACAAAAAGAGCTGGCCACCAGGTCAGCAGGGCGGGCATCGAGATATCAGCTCGCTAGATCAGCTGATCAGTAGGTCCGCAGGGCGGACATCAAGGCACCAGGCTGCTGAAACAGCTGGCCACCAGGACAGCACGGCAGGCTGCCAGATCCCATCGAACTAGAGGGGTTGGCTACCAGGTCCGTCGGGCAGGCTGCAAGACACCAGGCCGCTAGAACTTCCCTGTGAGTCAAGTTGGCGTCAAGGGTATTGATTGAAGGAAAGTACGTACGCAACGGCACATAAAAAATTAGTCTGCACATAATCCAAAGCAACTCGGGCATTATGGGAGATGGCGTAGTGGTTAGACAGGCTGATTTTTACCAGAAGTTATACGGTTATACCAGAAGTTATACGAAACCGAAGCGCGTCTACAAGACTTATTTCACTACTGGCATTCTGGAGTGATAATGTAGCTGTAGCGCATTACCACTGTTCACAAAAGACGACGACACGCCCAGCATGCTGACGGTGCGCGAGCAGTGGAATCGGCGGAATCAGGCTTCCGCCTCATTGAGCGGGCTCGGCTAAAATATAATTTGTGGACTGCAGCACCTCAAAGTTTTTCAACCAACCAACCAGGCACCAGTGTCGCTATTTTTCTTCGCCCACAGGAAGACAGGGGAGTGGATTGTTAGGGCTAGCCGTTATTCTAGTTGACATCAAGAGGAAAAGATGGAACTAGGCGGGCCATGTGATACGTAGTGCGAATTACCGGTGCTTTAGTAGAGTTACGGTTACACAACAGGCGTCAACAGAAGAGAAGTGCAGTCGAGGACGGCAGGAAATTAGATGGTGTGATGAAATTGGGAAGATGGCAGGCATAAAGTAAAATAGAATAAGCTCGCGCAAATCAAGGGTTGTTGAAAACTGCTGGGAGAGAACAATAGGTTGATGGTGATGACGTTGATTGCTTTATTTTTTTAACTTTGATGTTTCCTTCCTTTTTCGCTGATTCACCTTTTAGCGGTCTCCTTCGCTGATAGACGCAATGAGGTGCAGTAGCTAATCAGACGAACCAAGGCTGCCAGATTGGGCAATAAGCCACAATATTAAGCGACAAATATTCGAGAAGGAAGGAGGTATCGTTTATTTTCCTTCTCAAGCATCCCACTGGGGAATTACGGTACAGATCTGCCGGTTGGTTTTTGTCGTGCGTCAGTGTGGCATTCGTTGCGCTATCGCAAAAAAATATGGTACCCCGCAATGGATGACATACAGCATTTATGTTTCTCTTATTTTTTATTTATTTTTTAGAACATCGCGCTATGCTTCCCTGCTTGGCTTCTATTAGTCCGTTAATGCACCATGAGTATGTATTCGTTATATTACCAAAGAGCCCAAGTTAAAGTTTAATCAGCAGTTTTATATTCGCGAGAAGGCAGCAACATTGTAAGTACTCGGAGTCAAGAATGTAGTTGGATACCGTAGTTTGTTGAGTAGCAAGTCGAAGATTAGAGACCTAGCGTTTGCGCTGCCTATCAGCTGCTATTCTTAAAAATGGTGCACCGCATATGTAATTGACTTGTAAACATCCAACGCGGCATATCAAACGTAATGAAGTACGAATTGTAAGTGCTCCAGAGTAGAATATTATTTCCTGTAACTACGCGCTGTTGTACATCCTGCAATGTCCAAGTTGGCCCCAAATTATCCCTTCAAAATATTTGAGGCATGCCACACGAAAACTAAATTATGCTGATCCTCAGCAAATATTGTGAATTATGGGAAGTAAAGCTTAAGTGAAGCGTACAATCAAAAGCTTTACAACTAATGGCGATGCGTACAAATATGTTTACCTTCATCCTGTTGAGTGCTAACCCACACAATGTTTGTTCACTCACCTTTTTCACCATTCACCATTCTTTTTAATATTTGTAGACTACACCGTTCACGACCTATACCGAAATTCAAACACTAAGTAAGGCGGACGCTATTTCGCACATCTACGCAGCGATGTCACAAGGACAAAGGAAACTTATGCTTGTCGATCCAAGAATGGCAATGAGAGGTGTACGCACAGAGGAGCGTGACACACGTTTATATACATCAAGAAGTTATGTACCTCGGGTGTCACAGTGTCACACATCGAGTAGAACTTACCGACAGGATCATTCAAAGAAAATAAAGTGCACTGAGGAATCAATTTTTTTTATAATGTGCCAATTAGTTAGGATGTCTTTGTGCTTCAGGGATACGTATGTTCAGATATGTTATAAGTTTATATTATATGCGTATTCTTTTATTACGCAGAAGAGAGGTCCGCACTGGCAATATTTGCCGGTATTCACACAGGTTTTATATAATACCGTTTGCGGGTTCTTCCACGTAACGCGTATGCAACTGTTAGCATCTGAATCTACAGGTTGTCCCACATAATTTGAGCCAAAGTTTTAAAAATGAAAGCACTCCGGACGCGAGTTGAACCGAATGCATAATGTTGGCACTGACCTAGAGTTACTCAGGCTTTTTTTATCTTCCCCTTAACTAGCGGATTAGTTATGTTTAATTAATCAACTTTTTAAGTATTGGCTGCAGACCCCAAGTGTGATACGCAACGTGGTAGAACACTTTGAGAAACCTCTCAATAAATTGTTTCGAAGACGATATATCTCACGTGGTCCTTTTTTTCCGCGTTTCAAAGAAAGCCCGCGAAGGAAGCCCGCGCCGAACTCCACCTTCGCCACATTACAGGTGTCTCACAGTGCCCAGATTTGGCGCGATTACAAATGGGTCCTAGTTCTCTGCGCATAGAACTGTCATCAGCACTCTTCCCTCAATGGCATCACACATCGCCTTCGTCCTCCTGGCATCGCTATGCAGACGTCTCACACTGTGCGACCTCGGCCTTTGCATTTCGGAATAGCTTCTGCACGGTGTAGTGCACAAATGCAAACATTCTATGAGGTGAAGTTTGCGACCTTTACAGTGAAGAAACATTCGTGAATTGACTCTTTGCATAGGATGCTAGTCGTTGCACAGGTGAAGCTTCATGATTAAATTTGACAGAAGTAACAGCCCTGTCTACATTAAGAATAAAGCTTCGCTTCAAATAAGTTATCACGTGTACGCTGCCTCTACATATATCTTTTCGTTCTGCGCACTTTTTCCTTTTCTTTTTTGTTCTTCGCGTATACCTGGTTCCGTATTTTTTCCACCAATCATGCAACGACAGAAGAGAACAAGCACAGGGCAAAACGTTGACAAACGTAAAGCTGCCTGCACTACTGTTCGAGTGCACTTTCAACAACTTTTGGATGGCGGTTCAGAATTACTAATTAACCAGTTTTCTTTTAAATGAACTGAAGTCAACCGCAACGGGATTCTCCAGTGAACTGGCAAGCTGTAGTGCATTTGCTTAACAGCTGATGCGTCCACTTCGCGAGCCGGAAGGAAAGGCGCTTTACCGCAAAAAATTACCCGAACGCGCATATCCAATCACTGCTACAAGCAAACTTAGTTGAGCGTAGCTGATCAACTTCGAAAGCAGCAGTTTGGTCTTTTCTCGCCTTGCCCACTCAGAAGCGGAACTTGGCCTACCTGTCCGTCCCACCGTTGTTCGCATCAAGCGAACACGGCAACGGCCTAGAAACACAGACGCAGCAGTTTCGCTTTGGCGACATGCTTCCTGACACTAAGCTGCAAAGAGGACCTGCTTAGTTCGAAACAAAACACGGTTCATTGAAACCTAACGTCACATTTGTTTGATGCAGTTCTCAAAATGAAAATGAGTACAGCTGTACTTGATAACAACTACAGTTATACTTCTACTTGAATGTACACGAACACTCGAGGATTTTACATGCAGTGAATTGTCGTGAAGCGTGCGGAAAACTCAGCTACGTCTCCGTGTACATATTTGCCATCCAATATTCGCCCGCAGAGCACATAGGGCTGAGTTAAGACTAAATAAAGTAGCAGCAATCGGCATTTCTGAAGGATGAAATTGCCACAGTGCTCCTCGCATTCTTGCACCATATATCACTGCACTGTGGTTGCCAAACTACTACAATCGCGTTCACAGTTTACTAATTCCAGTACGGAAGCTGGAATGAGTAAACTGCTCATTAGTAAACTATTAGTAAACTAGTATGGAAGCAGCGATTTTTGTATTCAGGGAGAGAATAGCTATAAGAACTCGCTGGAAGTTCACTTCTTTAAAGTGCCTCAGTTTCCCTTTAAATAAGAACTCGGTGAATAATAGACCTCCCCGCGCGTGACTGCGTCACGACGAGTCGGTCACGTGGTCTTCAGGTACACGCTAAAATGTTTGGTGGGCGAAAATCACCCCGCAGGCTCGTTAGCATGCACTGACAGCTTGGTGCATTGCGGGTGTTATTTCTTTCTTTGTGGGTTTCGAGCGCTTCCGCTGAGCCGGATGGTTATGCCAGCGAGTTGTTGTGCAGGTTGACGCGTAAATCGCCAGAAAGCAAAAGCAGTGGTATCGTCTTTTTCCTAGCTAGCAATGTGAACAACAGTTTGCTACTGCAGCAAACACGCATTTGTACCTTCTGCCACATGGGCACTTTCGATCGTGCCAGAGCCAGATCTAGATGGAGTGCTGCTACGCAGGCTTTTGCGAATCCAATTTCACTGGATCCGGATCCATTCAATCGTGATCGAGCTTCTTGATCGCGATCGTCGATGTCAGTCGTCTGCACCCCTAAAGCTCAGTAAGCTCAACCGCACATGTCCGATCATGTCACTCTATGGCAAGCCGAAACGCCTTAAGCGGGCAGTACGGTTTCATTCCACAACGTCGCAGAATCGCAATTCGGCCTTCGGATCATCTTTCGAGCCGTCTATAAAAGAATGATCAGGAAACTGCTTGCCGCTGACGAGCAGCTGCTGGCAGCGAACTTGCGTGATTGGGGAAATCCGTCGCACCATAAGCCAGGGTACCCATGACACGAGGGAAATGTTTCACCCATCAGCTATTTCCGCACGTCTCGCACTTCGCTTTGGGCATGGCCCGTGACGTCTTGCCATTTACGCAATGCAGAAGTCAATTTAGTTCTCTTAGGTCACCGTAAAAACTTGAATATAACATTATCAAGCCCTTTCACACTCGAATGAACAGCTTCGCTGTAACCGCTTGATATGTTTCTTTGTATAGCAAACTTCGGCACGTGTTTGGTCTGCCAGATAAGCTCGCATTTAGTCAACCAGGTGAAAAAGATGATGCTATCCAGAATGCCTGTTGCATTGAGCTATTGACAGTCACGAACTGAACGAACATCCCGTGGAAGGATCGGATTTCACGGGAACCCCAATTCTGCCCTTTTTTTCCCCATCTGCGAGCGTTAACTGCAATTGATACTGTGCCTACAACTGAGTTTTAGACTCGAATACTTCACTATCTATTCTTGTTCCTGGCATATTATGCGAAATATTAAGATTCACTTAAAAGACGGGCTTTAAGTTAATTTAGGCAGTTTTACATGCCAAAGGCACGCTATTATTATGGGGCACGCCGTACTGAGGGAGGGTAGACTAACGCATTAACTTCGACCATCTGGATTTCTTTAGCCTAAGGCTCTAAATTAGTCGCACTGAACCGTTGATGGCACCTCCAGCTTTTTGCTGTTTGTATATTGCTGAACACGAAGATGGCAGAGATACAATTACACCTGCTGGCAGTAGTTAAGAAACCAGTTAACTAGGTTTACCAGCGTTCTTTGTTAGCTAACAGACCTTACGAGAGTTCAAAGTTGGCATTGATTGAAACTGTTCATTGTACTGGCAGGCCCTGTCCTGTCGTTTGAACAGATTTCTTCAATTGAAGATAGGGATGCAAAAAGGACACCATAAACACTTCTGCAAGTGCCTCGGTGCCAGGACAACATTAAGGTTGCTTGCTGCACCATTTAGGATAGTATGCTTGTAACCGGCTAATAAATTTTATACGTAGTAGTATTTGCGGCAAATCACGGCACCCACAACCGAATCGTTGAATGACCGGCATCAGGCGTCACATGAGCTCCTATAGTGGCTCCAATTACGGAAGCGCATAGAAAAGCTTTGCCGTCGCTAAATCTCGACCAATATTTTCGCCACTGCTTCAGAAGAGATGCTTGCACGTGCGCTGCACTGTCTGTGAGCAAGCATTGCAAGTTGCCGCTCATACTATTTCGTTCCCCCTGCTTCTCGATCAAACCGTCTGACCGAAAGTAGTGCGCTAACGACTGCGTGCTTTAGCTACAGACCTATACACATCAGGCTTACAGGGCAACGCAATATCCTGCGCCAGAATTTGGCAACAAACGCACAAAACGAAGCCTTCTTCGGGATTCCCCAGCAACATTTAAAGCCATTCCTTTTTTCTCACTACCGTGCCTACGCCTTAAGAAAGTGGCCTTTCACTAACTTCCCACAAAAATGATCATTTTAAACCATTTTGACATAAAAATTTCAGTTCAGCTCACCTTGCTTGCAGCCGTGGCTTCCGCAGGCAGCTCTCGATACCGTTCTGTCCAATCTCGGTGAGAGTGCGCATGCTCGGCCGTTGCCAAGGCTACCGAGCCGAGCAGACCACCGCATCTGCGGTCTCATCTTTCTGTATTTTCTCCGGCGCGTGCTACGTTCGTGCTATCGCGCTCGCTTATCGACCCCAACAGTAGCAGATTCGTCGACACGTTCGTAAAGGCTCAAGCTCGGTCATCGCGCTGCGAAACGCATATTCGTGAAGCCTTGCATGTCTCTCGCAACCTGGCATCGATTATCTGCTGATTCCCATTGCCGGCACCCCGCGTATTCGTGTAGCGAGATTAAAATCCGTGCAAAAATATTACGATATACGTGCACCCGTGATCAAAAGTATACGGACCACAGGCTCGCTGAAAATGTTCGTCATTCATATGCGCAAATTGAAATTGACGAATGCTCTGGAGAGCTTGCAATGCCAAGTTGCTACCGAAGTCTTCAAGTAGAGGAAATTGGTTTAATCGCGAAATCTTCGGTCCATATATTTTTTTGCTAACAAGAGTGCACGTGCCACAATTCAAAGCATTACATGCTATTGCGAGTAAAATGATCAGTGAACTCGAAGCTGGGGGTGCAATGCACACAAGTTCGATGATATGATGCAGGATACATTCTCCGTTAACGAACAGCAAGATAGATTGTATGCGATCTCTTACGAAAGAAAACGCGCCGTGGTGGTGGTAACTGGCTACCATCATTTCACCTGCAGCGCTTGACAGCAGGTGAAGGGAAGGGTTCGAGACGCTTTCCAGTGTTGACAAATTTCGATGGATCTGTACACATGCCTAATTTTCGTATTCTTTCCCTACGTATTGTGCAGGTTTTTGTCGAAGCCCATCGTACGAATCATTGCGCTCGTGAGAATTCCTGGACAATCATGCCTTGTGCGAGCCCACGTTGTCTAGCGGGACTGCCCGCACTCTTTTTCTACCAAACCTCTTGTGTGCCGACGGCTGTCCCGTTCCACAGAACGAGCAGAGCCCGACACCTCGCTGATGCACGCCCTAGTTCCCGAGTTGGTCAAGCACAACCTGACGACAACCTGAAGCACAACCTGACATGGCGACCGTGTAGCGGTCGCCATGTCCGTCCAAACGAGCCAAGGCCAGCAATATGTCATGCGGGTCACCGTCAACACGACATTAGTCGAGCCTCTCCATGGCAGGGATCGTGTCGCTGTCCTTCTGCACGTCTATAGCACGAGCTTCGAACGTGTGAGCGATCTACCCTATAGTGGTAGCGATGCAAAGGAGCATGGAAGCTGACTGTTTACGGCACCGCCGCCAGGATACCTAGCGCCGAGTTCAGGCGGCCTTCGCTTATAGAATGCAAAAAAAAGAAGGTATTCTCAGTATCTCCAAGAGACGGCAAGCAACATTACCTTGTTTCGGTGCAGCAACGTGGTATCTGAATATTTTTAATGTTTGACTCAAGTGAAACACCTTCTATCTGATACATCTGCAGCCTGAGGCCTTGAAGTATTAAGCGATAACCCAAAGCACCATTTGATGCACGTATTTGTCCGCTTGAAGACACATTTAGCGACTACAGTCATTGAACATTGCAACAGTGGCGTTCAAGGGAAAGATAATCGTGAGCGCTACTTTCGTTAACATTCGGGCGGTCGTATGAAATGGTGAAACGTTGCACGGCTTTGGAGCTCCTTAACGCAATCATTGACTCCTAACTGACGGCACAGTCATTGGACTGCGTAGCCATTAATGAAATATAAGCAAAGCTACATTTAAAAAAATAAAAAGGCACCCGCGGTGCCACAATCGAACCAGGGACCTCATCTTCGTATTACCCGCAAATGCGGTCAACGTTCGTCGATACCACTCGGCCACGCCCTGAGCTGATGTATGAGCACAGCAGCATGGTGATATAGACGATTTTGTGTTTGATTTAGTGACCACACTACCAAAACTACAATATTTGAACAGCTTTTTGGTCGTTTCGCCAGTACTTGTTGTAGAGAGTTGAAACCGGAGGCATCAGAAGTTCGTGAAGCCCCTACATTGCCATCGACTGCGTAGTTTCCTTGAAAGCAATATTTTCTTTGCTCAGAATTCCTCTATAAACAACCTCCCCCTCCCTCCAATTTCGAAACCCCACTATTATAATGTTTGCAAAGCGAATGGGAAATACACTTCTTTTTCGTAAAAAAAAAAAAACAGTGCCATTCATTTGGGGTGCAGGGACAGACAGCGAGGGATCAATTACGTCTGACGCTTCGCCTTTTCATACAAAACACGTGTAGCGATATATCTAGAGGGAATATGATGTCCGGCATCTAGTCCCCGCAAGCCAACCTTCGCTGGCGACGAGACACCAGCTCCAGATTCTCCTATCGTTAGTGTTGTTGAAAACTTTATGGTTCGTGGTAGCTCTTAGAGCGACGCCCTTGTCACACTCTCCGCGCCCTCTGGAATGCTCGAGGTGGCCTGAAGCTACCGCTTGCCCTTACCGTGGCGCTTTCTTCTTGTTCCAAAACCATTCCCTTACATTTTTCACTGCCAGTCTTCATAATTGTTTTGTGACGCTCTATCGCAAAGCGACACACTAAGATTGTAGTGCTTAGGGTGCATTTGTCCAACTTGTATAGATGCGCCTGCCAATCACGTTCGCTCATTTCAGCGACGTCATGGCGGAGGCGCCCTTTTGTTGGCCGTTATCCAACAGTTAAAATAATATGGAACATTCGACCTTAATCCCGTATTCGGGAGAACGCTCCCTCACTCAAGGCTCCGCCTCGACCCAAGAGTGCGTCTGCCAGCGCCGCCCATCGACAAAAGTAGTCGCTGCGCTTCATTTACACTTCACTCTTCAGTCGACAGGCGGCGTTCACTTTGGTGGAGTGGAGGAAGAGCATCGAGTGAAGGATCGTTTTAGAATACGAGCGTTAGTTCGGCTTCAGTTAGCATCTTGTGCTTGATATCCCGGGCACCACGGCACAGCCAGAAAATGTGATAAATTTTCGCCGTAGACGCCGTAATCTCTTCTTTTTTAAATTTCTTACCTTTTTCTGTGGTTATTCAGTTCCTGGAAGATCTTGTAGGCTGGCCTAATTTGCCTTACCGTACTACGGTGGTTGCAGTCTACGTAGCGCTTGACGTGGTGTCCATCGTTATTTCTGGATGATCCTACTTACCTTGTTTGAGTCACTTGGCTTGAAACGACGGCTTTCGTTTCCGTGAGATTTCTTTGTTAAATAAGGACGTTTGTTCTAGAGCCTCAGTGATGATCTTGATGCACAGACTGAATCACACTCGTCTAGAGTGGTCAATCGGTCAATTTAACGCTCGCCGTTCAAGGAAAGGAGGGAAGAAAGAAAAAAAATAAAACGCTCAGGCCGACGTTGCGTGAGATCGCGCCTAGTCAGGCCACACGCTAGGTTCATGAGCTATACGACAAAGTTAAGTAGAATCTTGCAAAAAAGCTGTCCCAAGGTAGCATTTGCGGGACAGTAGTGCAGACTGCTGCAGGCCACTCGACCACTCTAGGCAAGTGTTTTTTCAGACTGCACCATTTGATGACTCGCTTCTTTTTTGTTCTTCTCCATTCCCCTTTTCTCTTCAAGAATGTGCGAGTGCTGGCACATTGTAAAGCGAACATGTTTTCACTACTATCATTTTAGGACTGCCTTAATGTATAATCATTAAGTGACTAAAGCCCCTAAGCAAGGAACGACCAAAATAATAAATAGTGGTTGCGATGTCACCTTGGAGATTCCCGGGTACCTCATGGGGTAGCAAGCTGGATATATATCTTCCGGTTAACCTCGCTGCCTTTCTGATGTCTTTTATCTCTCTCTCATGGTTACGCCAAGGATTTAGGCGCCTGTTCGGGGCCGTTTGTTTATCGATAAACCGTTGGATTATTTTGCCACCTAAAGGAACCACAGAATTACACTGACAACATTTCGAAATTTCTCCGAAAATATAACTAATAAATAAATTTATAAATAAAAGGCTCAAGGACGGGAAAATAGTGAAATGCCTGACGTCAAGATTATATGCAAAAATGAAGTTGGGGCTTCAGTTCCTCCACTGTAATAATCATCTTTCGTCCGTGAACTGAGTAAAATCAGCGTACTGGAAGAACAATACCACAACAATTTGACTGAGTGATTTTTCTTTATTTGCTGCTTTATAATGAAGATTCCTTTATTTGTTCCTTTAATATCAAGGGGCGACTGCCGCCTTGTATGCCGTCTTCCTTCTGTCTCCTCCCTGATCGCTGCCCAGGACTTGCCGGCATTCTTAGGCCGTGGCGTCTTGGTACAGGACCTCGGGTGAAGCCCTCGGCGCGGGTCTTGGGCTCGGCAGGAACTACTGCTTCGTCGTCTTCGTAAAGTGGTCGCCAACCAGCGTCTAGATGAACTGCAAGCACATGTGTACGAACTAAGAAAACAATGCAGATCGGTGCTTCTCTGGTATGTCTCGATAAACCGAGGGGTTTACTAGCATTCATTCATTCATTCATTCATTCATTCATTCATTCATTCATTCATTCATTCATTCGCCGCACAAGCACTGTACATTAATGCTTTCCTCGCTAATAAACTGAGGCATTTTGTTGTATTTTAATTAAGCACATAATTAGTCGTACTGCTGTAGGATGTTGTACCATTCGCACAGTACATGGAGGGAGGGAGGTTCACGAATTATCACACAAACCGGTGTGCAGGTGTTATGATTTCCTCACGTTTTAAAATAATGAATTACGCTATTTAAAATGAGTAGCGGAACGATCCAGCACAAGCATACATGCTGTAATGGCACTTACATGTGGCGCGATCGACACCATTAAGATCTCGAGCACGGACGCAACATGTGGCATCGCCGTTATTCTATTTATTCTTTTTCTTGGACATACTCGGCGACCTCTACTCCCCAATCTCCCTCCTCCCCTTCTTAGCCCACTTGCCAACCCCTACCATTTTCTTGTACAAAAAAACCGGTCTTAAGACAAACGCAGGTAAGGCAAATCTTCGGATATAAGGACCATTGTACATTCAGTTGGTTTCTGATAGTCCCAACGCCAAATAAAACCGCTTAGAAAGCATCGCTAACTCAGTTAAACCGAAGTTCCGCGATCGTCCCTGAAACCTGCTACTCGGCCTAGGGAGTGGACCTACGGACTAGGCGTTGACTAAGGAGCATTTAAGAACGCGTTCATAAATTCGTTATTACTTTCATTATTAAATGTTCGTGCAAGCCGCCCTTGGAACAGGTGACTCTGCTAACTACCTAAGAAGCAAGTGGTGATTCTGTAGACAAAAAACAACTACGAAAGGGTCGACGAGGTGTGAAATCTTTCAGGCATGACACCAAAAACCGTAATCGAGGAAGTCGTTGATGTGGCCATTCAGTCTCATGATTATAGTGAGGGCACCGCTCAGTGGAGCTCACGCATGATGCAGCTGAGAATGGCCCGGATCCGTTGGTTCATTTGCTTTTTATCAACATAAGCACCATGAAGACATTTCTTTTTTTTTTTCAGACTAAGAAAAATGTCAGATTCTGTGACAGTACACAGGTTTGCAAATTTCTGGCAAACAACAATTACTGATCAGCTTAAAAGTGCACAAAACAATGCTTTGAACCAATAAAATCTAACACATTTCTACACTCTAAGAACAGTTTACACCCTTTGGCGTGCCCCTTCTGATAACGCGCGTGCCATTCGTTACTGGAAAGTTCCGGGCTCGCAGCGATAAAGAAGGGAAACGCATCAAGGCAGATGACGATTATTGTTGTGTGGCAGAAGGCGCACGCCAAAGGGTGTAAATTGTTCTTAGAGTGTAACGCATTACTCTTTTTACATCTGGCTTTTGCTTTTGACACAGTTTCGTTTATAGTTTTCTGTCGTGGATATTTGTGTAAACCAGTAATAATTCGTTATTTAGATTACTTCTGTTAAGACAACCTTTTGATATAATGAACGGATTTTCACGACCCTTCGAGCTAATTTTAACGGGAACCTACTGCATCTGGTATTTAGTATAACCAGGCGGCGGCACTGGCACGCGAATCTGAGGGCCAAAAAGTTGTGTAATTATACAGACCTGCAGTCAATTGTTTTCCCAAGAAGGGTTTCCAGAATTCCATAGCTCGCTGCGTACAGGAGCAACAATGCGCTGCTCAAAGCAGACACCAAAAATGTCTTCAGCAGCAATTCGAGCCAGGATTAACCCGATCCCGTAACAGGCAATTTTTCTGCATGCCTGCGCGACACAGTTTAGTAAATGGCAGATCTCAGACATGCAATGGGTTCCTGCGTCCGCAATTTCCTTCCCACTTATGATTTTTTCCTCGCATGCTTTCTGCCAGCCATTACTGGATAACCTACGTGTAATATGCCGGAATATGATACACATATCAAGACTAAAGGAAAGCAACCCAGCAGACTTGTTCGACTTCGAAAACCCTGAACTGTATTTTATTCAAAGCGATTCCTGCATCTAATACGACGCGCTGAGTCTACATAACGTTAGCTGCGCCATGTTGATGAATCTCCAAAGCATGTGTGACTGCCCTTGGTGCATTATAAATCGACATAGGATACAGAGACACGACAGAGGACACTCACAGCGATGTCGTTTCTCTAGGGACCACGAAGGGCTGAAAGGAGCACCAAATTCGAGAAAACCCTTCAGAAAAGTATTTCAACATTTATTAGCATTCTGTTATAAATTTTCAAAAAAATAAACAATGTCTCCCTTGCACAATAAGGTTGAAAACTCAATGGGATGCCACGATATTTCGTGGCACCTCCTTCACAGGAACGATATTTCAAACCAGCGATAGGCCACATCATTCCAACCAAAGGAATGTGCCGCAAACACTGACTCTTGAGCATGCATCATTAAAAATGTGCGCAGAAAGGAAATTACTTAAAGGAGTTGGTTAGGAAGAAAGTCAAACGTACGCGTACACTTCATTTTGACGCCTTTTTCGTTGTCCTACGTGCATTAGAGGGGCTCAGATCATCTAATTTGTCGAGAAGCAAGTGCCCCTTGAGACTCAGTTTTGTTAACGTAGTAGACCGCCGCTTATGTCATCCATGCATTATATGACCGGCCAGTGTATCCCATTTTTCTTGTATCTCAACCTGAATGTCAGCCACCCGTCGTTTTGTAAACTCATGTCTGTAATTTTCTGTACCACCGCTCGTTACACGGTATAGGTCATCCTACAAGAACGTACTTTCACTCACACGAAGCTTTTTATCCAAATATAACATTACCTCTGCGCTGGATAAATGCTAATTGCAAGCGGTTTCCGGTGCTCTGTTTGATTCAATCAATCAAGCCATCAATCAAACTTGGCAATATAACCTTGTTCTTTTCCCACAATACCTACGCCATAAAACTCAAAGACTGAAAGTATACAAAGGTTTATCACACATTTTATCGCTGCAATAATTCATACGCAGTGTAAAACAACCGAACTTCCAGAAAATGATGTTCACCGGGATAAAACACGGTGTACCGCAGCTGTTTCCGCCCTACAGCTAATATAAAATACTGATACCATAACACACAAAATCGCCCTTCACCCACGAATTACGACACCAAACGCGGCTCGTAGGCTTCACACGAACTGATCTCACACACGTCGGCCCGACTACGGCTGGTCGCAGTACTTGAATTATAGTTGGGTTGTCCTATACTATTCCAGTTTAAACAATACTCAACTTTTGCCTGGCTGCCTGAGGCCGTTTATCACGTAGTTCACATTGGAAAAAAAAACATCGATAAGACTGACGAGAACCATATAACGTACAGAGCGTGCTCGACCTATTTGGCGATGGTTCTCCAATGCGACCTTCAGTTCAATCTACTAGCTCAATGTTTCGGTGTCACGTAGTTCGCTTTCGAAGCCAACGTCCATATGCTAGAAAAAAGGTTGTCCTCCGAACGAACAGCGCAAGCGCGGAGGACGAGAATCTCGGACTCCCTGACGAAATAATTTTTAACGCTTAGCTTTCTTTGCCTCTTCTCCCAACTTTAGGGGCGCTGCCGTGATGGTCAGCAAAGGCCCCTGTCAGGCCCTTTTGCTTTTGCTCCTGTTTCCGTTCCTGTACAGAAAAAAACAAATAAAATCAAAATGAAAAAAAAAGATTGGTCTTGCCTTGCGCGCCGCTGTGTTTCTTGCAACACCACCAGATGGCGCTCGCCTCTGCGCATCCCGGCCGGCGCCGCCGCGGATCGGGGTGCGTAGTTTGCGCATACGGCACGTGCTGTGCCTGCTTTCCTATGGGACGAAAATGCATTTCCTGGGCTGTGGAGGTCACGTGTTGGCATGTGATAGTGTAAACATTACAAACGTCCATAGCCTGAAGAGAGCGCTTGGAGCTGGCGTCTCAACAGCGTACTGGTCACGTGTGTAGAAGAAGCGTGTAAACACCCGTCAGCAAAATGGCTCCAAAGCGTGCAAACCGGGCACGCAGGAAGCGTCGCGCGGAACGCAGGGAAACGTAGTGCAGACCGCGAATGCATGTATACAAAGTATACATGCAATTTTGTAATAATTAATTGAGTTACCTGCAGCCCCATAATTCAATTAAGGTTTAACACTGCTGCTACGATGCGATGTGCCTTGTGCGGCAATGATAACGCTCAACTCTCAGAGATTATGAACACTTACGAACAGCGTCTCAAGCAAACATGTCCCCTTGTGTGGTCTGTGGACTACGCAAACAGCAGTAGTGCAAGTAAGGTAACGTTTAACGTCAACCGCCACCCTCGTATTGGACTAAAGGCTGTATAAATTACACATTCCCCGCCAACATCACCGCTAATTATCGTCAATCACAGCAAACAGCATGCAAAGCCTCGCTTACATCGATTCCCACAGTGCGTGGGATCAGCACATTTTTTCTTTCATGTGCGTCCCTCGAAGGTGGCGGTTTTGGGCGTTATTTTCCCATCGTGTAGTTCTCGATCGCATCGACACAACGCCCGATACTTCAGCGAGGCATCCTGCCGGTCTATACGTCCCGCCCAAGTATAGCGAAAAATAATTGATCTAGCACTCGTACCACGAGTGTCCCGTCCAGCACGCTTGCGCCGTGTTCGACGAAAGCATATTATATAAGCGTGCGGGACGTGGGGGCGAATCATTGACGAGTTTCGGGAAGTGAGCCACTCACGATTTATTGATGCAAGGAGGTTCACGTGACAGAAAGAAGCACTAGAGCTACGAAGGACGCTGCATTGTCGGGTTCGGGGCTAATTTTGACCACCTGCGGTTATTTAGCGTGCACCTAAGTCAAAGTACACGAAGGTTCTTTTTGTGTTTCGCCCAGGAGTCACGGGGCGAAATTGAAGAAAATTCGGCCACCAAATTTATTAATCTAGCCCTCGACTTCTTCCTCAGCAGCGGAACGCCAAAGCCGTCGGTCCACCGCGGCTGGCGAGCGAGTCATCCGGGTAGCGAAGATAGGCCGCTGCGCTGATCGCGCTGGGCGTATCTAACCACGCTCATAGCAGGTAAACGCATTAGCGATGTTTGAGGATTCATTGGTTGTAAATCTAACCCAGTGTTACGTCCCAGAAGACAGTGGTTTATGATTGACGCTGCAGTGGGCAGCTTCGCAGGAACTTTGACTGCTTGGCAGTCGAGCGTTAAAGTTTGGACGAGTTGGTGCCGATTCATATCGATGGAGCTCGCGACGCAAACGCGCACTTATGGAATAAGGGAAAGGCTTTGACGTTCGCTAATATCAAGCTACAGCTGTTCTACGTACAGCAAGAGTCTACTCTAAACGCAACACGAATCCAACCATCGACGTCGTGGAAAGCAGCAGAACGTCATAGCAAACTGAGTCACAGCGTACTGAGGTCCCGAGATGCGTGAGCATTGCTGCGACAGCTGCATTGAGAGGTGTGAGCAACGGTTACTACAAATCTTACGGTATGAATTACGTGGCGCGTCTGACAATATCGCTTACTTTTTTTTTGTCTGTCGTCTGCACGCGGCCGCTCAAAAGAACTTGATCACGCGTGCACAAGACTTTCCGTACAATGCCCTAGGAAGCTACACAGACAACTTGTCGTTTCGCAGGTCCTTTAGTTGTGACACTAACAAAAGTGGCCGAACGTCGCATGATTCAAGAACCGATTTGTACATTGATGTCAAGTTTCTAAGCCTTCGAATTCCCCAGTCACAACTGTAAGATATACGAACTAATACGTTCGGTCAAGCCTTCCTTAGTCTCTTCTCAATAGTTTGTGCTACCTAATAATCGAACCGCCTTCCATACGTTTGCCGTAAACATTCTTACAGAAGCCATAGTTCTTGCATTAATTCCTAAAATTTTGATAACGGTACCGTGAGCTTATCCGCCTATAGGTCTACAAATAAAGTGGTTCACTAGGTCGCGGGTTCAATCCCGGCTGCTGCGGCGGCACCATTGGGATGGAGCGGAATAATATATATGATAATTATAACAAATAAAGGTTCAACAATGTGTTGACGGTAAAAAAGAGAAGGTCGACGTATATGGTGGTTGAAATGATTGCATCATTAAATGTTGATTATATCTCTAGTCTATCTCTTCGGTCTCTTTAGCATGGTCGGTATTTACTCATTTCATATTTTATTCCTGTCGTACTTGATTCGCAATTACTTCGAACTCGTCTTCTTTAGCGTCGACGCTCAACTGAGCCTCCCCCCCCCCCCCCTTTTTTTTTTAAGGAGGTCAGTTTGGCCGATCCCAGAAATAGCGCAGCCCAGAGGGCCATCTGGTTAATTTACGAGTATATTAGCGTTGAGTACGCGTATACCAGTAATTTAACCCACGCAACGACTAATTCTTCCTTCTTGTGGACACTTCCGAAGCCTCCTTTGAGGCACCACCGTCTCGTAATAGCTTTGCCTAGTCCAAGCGGATTCACTGCATTTGACAAGAGCACGCCGTAAGCGGCTTCGCCTCAATACAACTATATTTACGGCGGTGCACCCTTTACAGGGATAAAGCGCAATGTGGTAATTCAATGCGGAAGCATTTCCACAACTTACTCAACGAGAAAAACCGTCCGTCCGTCACGTAACACGATCGCTTTTCAAGCTAGAGCCCGTAGCAACGACAGTATTCACCTTCGCGGTGACGCTCGCTTCCACACAAACGGAGCGGCGAGAACCCAGCGCTCACGAAGCTCTCAGCACGCCGCACTCTGCCCTATTCGCAGGTCGCCTTCAAGATAAGGGCCTGCGCGTATCGCCTCAACGCGAACTAAACGGCGAGTACACAACGCACACGAAGCTATCAGCAGTCAGCGCTGTCTGTCCCCATCGCAAATCGCTTTCAAGATATGGCCCGCGCGGCCGCGCCATACGCTGCCGACGCCGGAGTACAGTTGATTACGGTTCATGATGGTTCCACGCGGATGGATAAGGCGCTAAAGAGCGATAACGGCTTATAAAGGTCGTAACGTCATAAGCACTCCTCGCGCAGCCACCTGCAATAGTTTGCTTGCGTACTCAAGTCATCTTGCACCGCCGTCCGCAGCAGTACGTGTCGCAGCAGCGCTGTCGTTTATGCTGGTCGGATCAAGTTTCATATTATTGATGACGACACCGGGCTGCGCGGAGATGTGCAAGTGGCACAACGCTTATGCACACCTAGACAACTCCCAGGGAAGCTTCGGCGTGAATTGTTTTAGTATATCAGCGGGTATTACGCTTGTATTGTAAACATTAACTACTCAGTGGCTCATTATCGTTTCCTGCGGGCACCGCCAAGGCGCCTTCCAGCCACCATTGCACAGCACGCGGCCTGCTTAGTCCAAGCAGCCGCGCTCCATTTCCCCAAGGTATGCCGTACGGCGGCTTTGCCTCAGCATGTCTGTAACTACGGCGGTGCACCCTTTACAGGGGTATACTACTTCCCGGGTAATCTTTTACTCATTGGCTCTAATTACGCCCACGGAGTTAATTTTACTCAGTCTGAAACTGATTCTCGCTTCTTATATCGTTGACTCCGAGATTTTCCGTACCGCTTAAGACTTTCTACTGTGCTCTAGAAGCGCAATTGCGGTTTTTGTTCTGGAATTTATTGCAAGATACCCAGATCCCGGATATCTAAACCCGCGTAAGTCAGCTAAGCATACATTGTGCTAAAAGAACCAGAGCTTGTAAACTTAGATTTAGGTGCACGTTAAAGAACCCCAAGTTGTTGAATCGCTGGTCAATGATAGACAAGATTTCCCAGATGAAGAGCTTCGTGGCCCTGGCCCCCATATTCGCAGTCACTGTGGTCCGTAGCCGCTGCCGCAGTCGGAAGGGGGCGCCGCTGTGGACTTGGCGGCCGTGTCCCGTGCCTTGGCCGACATGAGTGAGCGGATGGCGCGTGCTCTGAGCTCCAGCTCAAGGATCTCCATCTGGGCCGCAGTGCACATGCTCGAGATGTCGCGGTACTCCTGCAGAAAATTAGTCACTTTGCTTTACAGATTGACGTCATCCGTCCTATCTTATAAAGCCTTGTGGAGGCATTTGACTATTCACTTATGTCGGCAAGCATTGTCGATTGTTCCTGCAACGCTATTGTTGTGCTATTGTTGTGCAGCGCTATGTTGAAGTTCGGAAACCTTTTCCCTACGTATTCTAAAATGCCTCTCCACCACCTTTCACGACATGAAAAATTTATTTATTTATTTATTTATTTATTTATTTATTTATTTATTTATTTATTTATTTCCTATCCTGTGAGCCTTATCGGGCTGTTACACCATGGATGTTTATATTAAAAAAGGAAATAAGCAAGTAAATTAAAGCATACAGTCTAGAGTAGTAGAAAACTACAGTTTTAGCTATATACGGTGTGTCATGAAGAAAGCTTCCCAGTTGAAAAATAATTATCCGTGGTTTGGGAGCCAATCCCACCATCAACGCCTTTCCGGGGAGATCATTCTACCATGCGAGCTAATCAGGGGGGTACCAGATCGCAGGGCGATGCCGAAATGATCAAGGACTCTAAGCACAGCGACACTGAACATGGCGAATCAATTCTCTGGAAATCAGCATGCAGGCGGACGAATGCAAATTATTCTCATGCAGATCACTATTTCCCGTTTCGCGACACGTCTACCCAGCCTCCTGCTTAACTCATACGGTCAAGCGACCGCCCCGGAAAAGCATTACTGCAAGGTTCGATCTCCGGACCAGGACGAATTTCGCTTTAACTGGACCGTATACAAGATAAATATGGTGACAATTTGTCGCCATATTTGTCACCATAGAAACCTTTGGTGCTAGGGCGCACATTAGCTCCCTGGCACTTTCCGCTAATTTACCGACAAACACTCGATTTCCTGTTTGATTACCTTCAAGCATGTGGCTTCCTCTAAACCCTGTAGCTGTAATTCCGACTACATATTTCGTATATAAAGCCAGCGTTGCGGTCAAAACAATCCACATTATTCGGACAAGCCGGACTAAAATACCAAATCAAGATATCAAGTTGCGTAATGTTTTCTTTTTTTTTCACTGTATTCTTCCCTCATTTCCCCCCTTCATTTTCCGTCTCTTCCTTTTTGCAGTTTACTAAGCGAGACAACACTTCTACGCCGGCAAAACTCTCTGTTCTAAAACAACATTTTTCTCTCTCTCAACTGCGAAGCCTTCTCTTGAGAAACACGCATTGGTTTCACGCTACCCTCTCGGATAGATGACAATTCTTCATTTCGCTTAACTTTCTCCACACTTATCTTCGCAGAACTGATTTGTCATATCCCCTCTCCTTTTCATATCGACTCGAGAAACTGTTTGACAGCGCCGCCTATCGACTGAAATAGTCACTGCTTTTCAATGACAATTCACACGGATTTCTGAAAGATAATTTTGCGACGACAAACTCTCGGGCTCTAGTGCACTGAAGCGAACGTGTGCGGCATAGAACCATATTTAAAGTACTCGTAGTAGCCACTTCCATAAAGCGCAGTGCCTCCTTCAATTGAAGGACAGCGCTGGGCTCCTTTCAGACACCACACTAAGATAGTAGAGCCCCTTAAGTAAGATTGTTCACGTTCTCTAGTGTTGAAAACACGCATCGAAAGAAGCTGCAGTAATTTATCCGAAACTAAGCCTTACCAACTCGACCAAGTCGCAGTTTTATTGCGCATGCCAAAAAGTACAAAACGCGATTGTACTGGTGTTTATGCATTTATTCGCCTACAAGCCCATGCTGTGCACCATAGCTTTACCTGTTCGATGCTGCTGTTTTTCTGCGCTCTCTGAGACAGGATGCCTTGAAGACTGCGATCGCTGGAACACAGAAGAAAAATAAAGTTTGCGAGCCGCCTTAGCTGAGAAGTCAGCTTGAAAAGAAGTTATGACCTACTATTGGGAAAGGGAATGGGAGCAAAGAGTGAGAGACAGAAAAAGAAGTGATGATGATGAGAACTAAAGTGGTGGTCTGAATAAACACGAACAACGTAGTACCTTTAAAGAGTCAAATCGAGGTCACTCATACACAGGAGTTGGTTGAAAGCATTTAGAGCATCTAGCCAACGACGAGCGTCCGGCCAATATCCGAAGAGAACTTTTCCGGACAAAAGTTGATGGTTAAAATGTTACAAATGCACAGCATGCCACGGGTAGATGCACAACACGTGTTCTGTAGCTTCAGGTATTATTCCGCACTCCTCGCAGTCCTGGCAGTTTGAAAGGCCGATATGCTTCAAGTAACAACCAGCGAATGACGATCCTAGTCGTAACCTGCGCACCAAACTCGCGCGAGTTCTCTTTATACTGGGCGGTAACTACAGCTGCAAGTCTTGGTCGACTCCACGCAGAGAGCGATGAGTGTGATTCGACGGCACCCCATCTCAGATAACGTTATCATGGCAATAGCTCAGGGGAGCTGGAAAATCTTGGCTACAGCAAATGGTCTCCGCGCTAGCACAGGTGGACGGGGAAATACGTGCGGGAATCGTAACTACCCGAGCTAGACGAAAATAAATCTTCAGTAAGCGTTCTCGCGCCAATAAAAGATAGATGCAATGAGTGATGCACACGCTACATGCCAACATCGGCTCCGTCAACCTCACAGTAACCAGGACATGTCGAAGGCCATGTTTTTGCCGCGATGTTTTGGACATCAGCTGTTGCCTATCATAGTTCGGAAATGCGATAGCCGAGAAAGCTCTACTTTAGAACGCATGGCAAGCTCCCCTGGCCTGATGCTTTTCCGTCTCCATTTTCTCTTACATTTCTGTCCCTGCAGTATACCTGGCCCACAGGCAAGGAACAGCGATAAGGATCCACATGACCGGCGATTCTGTTGCTGTTCACACATCGCGCGCAGGTGGTGGCGCGACCTTGTAAGGAAACACATACTGCTACAATGAGCACTCGATTAGGAAGTAAGTCTCGAGATTCAGAACGTCGACATTTCAAGTGCCCTAACACCAGCTTTAAGACAGTCATTGTAGATGAGAAAAATAGAAGCACTTAAGTGCTTAAGCCTCCAAAAAAAAAATACTTTTTCGCATTCTTTTTGTTATGATTCGACTGTGTTTACCTGTTGCCATGTTTTCGTTTATGCATTGGATGCATTCGCAGCTCCTGCTCTGGACATTACAGTAAAACAAGCTTTACTAATACGAGTGCAGTACTCATCCAAAGTTCGCCTTGCGTATCGTTTTCAGAATTCTCTCTGTGCTTAGTGCCAATATATTTTTTTTTTCACCGGTCCCACTAGGTCTGACTCGGCTTTCTCATCTGACTGCACCACAAGAGGTTCATCCGGCAGGGCTGCTTGTCCAATTCCCAGCCAAAGCGATAGTCATTAGTGACGAAACGAATAAGGGAATCACTCAGAATCCCGAGGCGGGAAAGAGAAGGACAGAAGCGCACGAAAAAATCGAGAGAACAAGCTGGCGACCAGAGGGAGCGAACGAAGAGGCCCTTGCTGAGACAGAGAGAGAGAGAGAGAGAGAGGCGACGACGAGAGCGATAGCGGGAAGAGATAACAGAGGGACATAGTCGCCGGGATGAAAATTTCGCAAAACTGCGGCGATGTCGGTAGATGGGTTGCGCAGCGAGCTGGCGGTGGAAACGCTCGCCTGCCGCGTCAATTTTACGGCGTTAAGGCTGCGAACTGGAGAACAAATCCGTACAAGAAAAAAAAGAACAGAACGAACGTACGGACGAAAAACGGGAATGGGGCTAAGGGGAGGAGGAAGGGGGCGGGGGGAGGGTGATCAGAAGCTGAACTCAAAACGACGCGACGTCTCAAGGGGGCGTTGAAGAGACGGGGACGTTAAGGGTGTCTGCGCGCGGGGGGGGGGGGGGGGGGCGTGGGTAGGTGGTAGGGGCATGTGGGGGAGGGGGGGCTACGGGAACAGTGAAGGTGCGCGTGTGCGCACGCCGCGCTACGCACAGACGTTCTTCTTGGTTTACAGGTCGCGAGAGAGATGGAGGGTTGAGAGTAGATGTGCACTTGGACAACTAAAGCACCGAGAAAGTATATAGTGCAGGTATATGGCACTTTCAGCCCGGGTAGAAAAGGGGGGCACAGGAGGGAGGGGGGCGAGCAGATGGGGAACGGTGTTAGAGCCGAATGGAGCCGCACTGGATGGTGAAAGGAAGCAGGAGCGAGAAAGACGGAGGTGTTTAGAAGGCGTGCGGAAAGGGGGGGGGAGTGTAGGAGGATGGGGGGGGGAGGCACCGGCATCGCCAAAACTACCGGGGAAACATTTTTGCCGCGCTTACACTCCGTAATGAGCGTTTATGATATACAGTGGAACGGCCGAAGGAGGAGGTCGGCTCGCACCCCACTGTGCGGACGGAAAGAAGTTTTGGTAAAGTACAACGGCAGTCGGTTGCAGAGATGTAAGGGGGGAGGGGGGGGGGGGGGAGAAGCGGTTTTGGCGCGCAGTCAGGAAAACGCGGAGCAGAGAAGCGTACTCGTGGAGTTGGGTTGTGTGTGGGGGGGTGGCAGGTTGTGCCTTGCGAGAAACGTTGAAGGCCGGGGAATGCGAAAAAGTTAGTCTGTTTGGTCTTTACGGTTTTTCGCTCCGCCGCCGGTCTTTCGTTCCTTACCGGCGGGCGCACCGGCGCGACGACGGGGGCTAATTTGGCGGCGGACGCGAAAGGGGCGCTTGCGTCTGCGGGAGCTGCGGGTTGCGCGCGGACCGAAATTCGAGCGCCTCGCGAGCGCGCTCTCTCTTAATTGTCGAGGCGAAATTAGGCAATGCGCGCAGGCGCCGACTGCGGAAAGAACGCACGGGACAGACAGACGGAACCGACTCACGCACATTCGCGCGCCAGAGTCGTTGCTTCGGAGGAGAACACTTAGGCTCGCTTCGGCGGCCGCACGGCTCTCTTTTACGGAGCAGCGAGGAAAAGAAACTCCGCGGGCCCGGCGGCCGGGTAAATCAGCGAACTGGTGGCTAAGAGGAAAACGTTTTTATAGGCATAATCGACGCCTCTGCTGCTCAGCTCTCTCACTCCCACACACACGCACACACATTCGTACGCTCTATCAAAATTGCCGCGCGGCTGCCTGTTCACCGCCCGAGCCACTTAAAAGGGGAGGACGGCGAGGAAATTAGAGACGCTGCGAGATTAGGTAATAAACCTACCGCACGGTGCGCGGCTGAACTGGTCTGTCCTTTATTATAGAATGCAGCAGCGTCGCATACTGCCACGTAGACGTGCGGCTGGCTCGAGGGAAACGAATGTTTCAGAGACGTGCGATTATTAGGAAACACGAATCTAATGCTCCTCTGTTTCGAGCGGTGACATACGATCCGGAAAGTTAACGATCAACTCCTTCCAATATTCGATTGTGCACGAACACGTAAGGTTTCGACGATTACTAAACCCTGACTATGACGGTGATGCACGCTTGAAGTTCTTTGGCCACTTTTGGCTAAATGGACATTCGATTATCGCTGCGTGTCGAATTAAATAAAACGGATAATCTTTTAGCGCGTTTCGTTCCAGATATATTTGCTTATAGGAGGCGATAGATATTTGACATTCGATTGGATGTTCCCATTCCGTTTGGGCTTGTATTGGTATTCGCTTAGATTGGGATACTAAACTATACTTGGACTACAACAAAATTTTCGCAAGCTCGCACCAAAGCGTTGAAACAAGGTATATGGTGGGGGTGGTGGGGGGGGGGGGGGGCGGAGGGCGATGCACCTACACATGACCTTTGAGCTCCCCACGAACAAGAATTACAATTCATCGGCCTAAAGTCGGTATTTCAGCAATATGACGCGTGTAGGCGCTTTTGTTTCCGCAGAGCTCAATCAAGCGAAATCAACTCTCAATTCCTGGGCACAGCACTAACAAATGGTAAATGAATATTTTACTGAGACTCGGTCTTGCCTAAATCAGTATAAATTATATGGACTAAAAGGAAGCTCAATAACAAACAAAACCTAACCATGCGACAGCATACTTAGATCGTGATAACTGTGACGTCACAACACCTCCGCGTGCGTGCGGTACGGGCGACCTTGCATGTTTACGCGGTGGCTGTAAGGCAAATGCAGGCCAACACCTTCCTCACCCTCCACTTCTTCCGTGCCCGCTACCCCGCATCTTATTCCCCCTTTTTGTCCGGGCGGTGGGGGTGCCCTGGAGTTATTTCACGTTACGCTAGAGTGTCAGCGCCCACCGCCTGGACAGAGACATTATCCCAACCATGAATAGCTCGGAGGCTGTGCTAACAAGCAAAGGATCAGCAGGCGCCGGTACGGCGGACCCGTGACATCGCCATGGCCATTGCAACCCTGGACTAAGGGTCCTACCCTTTTCTTTTTATTCTCTAGGTTATTTCTCTCTCTCTCTCTCTCCCTCTTTCTCTCGTATCTCTTACGAAGATGCGATTTCAGGCACACTGCCACGCACTCATGTACGCTCAACATACCTCGAGCTTTATATGAGATACCTCCAAAGTGGGTGAAGTCCGCCCATAATGCCATAAATGCCACCGTCTTCCAGCACAGCAGCCCGATGCTCCGAATATTAGGCCAAAATCGCATGCATGCTGCTCTCGCACAAGATAGGCTCTTCGTAACGTCTGGCGCGTGCGCCACGCGTCAGTGCCTGGCATTTCTCCCCTCATGACAGCTAGCGCTTCGAGGCGTTGTGCTACTGCACTGCCTTCCGTATCGGCCCATCTTCTCTGTCACCTCCATATTTGGTGACGTTCGCCTGTAATGCAAACGCACTAAAAAGGACGTGGACCAATATAACCGCCATTGAAGCATCACCAGAGCAATGATAAGTAAGGGAGAAATTTAAGCATTTTATTTATAGTGGAGAAAACAGCTTTCCGATTCATTGATAGCCGCGAAAGGAAAGAGTGGAATGAAAGTACAAGAAATTATATCACGCCAACAAGGACCTTTGTAAGAAAAACACAGCAGCACTGTTAGCCAGCACTGTAAACCAATTCACACCCTTAAGGACTCTTAAAGGCCCAAGTTGGTCTACAACTTCCATAAAGGGTGTAATAATGCTAGTTATATACAGCAAGCACCTTTAAGGATGCAAATCTGTTAACGGTGTCACAGCGGTTGAAAGGGAATGCTAGCGCGTATCAGCCCGCGGCAGCGAAAAAGATGCACCGGCAAGCATTTCGACCGCAATAGAGCACCGCAGCTCAACTTGCGGACGCAACGCTGCACTAGGCTGCAATTATGGTGATTAAGTAAATGTTATAGGTAATCAAAAGCAGAAATATTGGAACTGCAGTAATTTGGCACAGGAACGTCACAGAAATTTTCAGACACTTTCCACTCATTCACTTCTGACTCGCAGTTTGTGTACCTTGAGCATCAACCGAAATTCGAACACGAAATTACTGATCAAAGTTCTCGTTCCGCGTAATCACTGGGACGGCTGACTTGTAATTAGGCTGAACTAAGCCACTGCTACGAATTCACACGAACCTCGAAACGGAACAACGCATTTGAATTGCTTTCAGCATGCTCGCGTTTTAGTTAAGACGTGCTATCGACACGTCTAACAGCTTTTAAAACTTTGAGTCCTCGTTGTGTATGCCTATCTTGTATTAACGAGATTACCCTGCAATAGCGCGCAACAAGCAATGAAACCACACGATGGCGATCAGAAAGAGCGACAAGCGACGAAGTATTTAGCCCAGCGACATGTGAGGAGTGCGGAAGATGAAATGAAGTGTGCCGCCTTTATTAGGTAATACGCCGACCTCTTTTCTTTTTTTTCTCGAAAATGTTGCCCTCATTTAGCTGTCAACCTGTATTCGAGACCAAATAATCTCGATCTACATTCGTGAACAAAGCCAGAAAGAGAAACCAAGCTGATGGAGTTCCTTCGTCGCATCCGCCGTAAAGCCAGTCTGGAGATTATCCAGACCGGCCTTGAGATATGCTGCATATTCAACGCACTCGACGACACCGAGGACCACATCATTTTGGGCGCAGAAGAGTCCTGCGAAGTATCCTACGAGGGCGACTTCTCTGGCAATTCCGAGGAAGATGCAGCTTGTGGCATCGACTAGCGAAATCTGCTAGTCGAATTTACGGTACATAAAGGCGTTCCGTATTTAAAGTTCTTCGTTTTAAGTAAAAATATATAGGTCGACCTATATACGAATTGTTATTTTTTTTTATTTCTCAGCTAATACAATGTATAGGGTTCGACTTATATTCTTGTTGGACCTATCTTCGAGTAAATACGGTAGGCCACATCACAATACACTGCCCGGTTCCAAATACACAAATTGAAATGGGCCTAGCGTTTCAAGAGAAATTCCATACCGCTCTATATATTATTTTTATATTATTTCATATCTTCTGTAATCTTTCTGCCATACTTTGAAAAATTTGCCCCCTTTCCCCCACAGAAGCAATTCTGTCGGTCTTCACACTGGCACAGACTCCACGTTTTTGTTTTTCTTTTCTCGTTTCCCGCTCCTACTTGGACATCTAAAGATGGTGCTTAAAGCATGACGACGATGACGTTTTTCCGGCTCCGCAGTCGTTCCCGGCGCATTCAGCCAGCAAAAGCATAGCCTTCGAGATCTGCCTCTGTTATTAGGCGGAAACCGTCGCTGGCGTATGAATTTGAACACCACCTATTGGTCACTTCAAGCTTACATCTTTATGTAAACTTTGTAGTTGTTTGAATTTCTGCATTAATTTCTGCATGAAAAGCTGGTTTCTTGGCACAAATTTGCGGTATTAGAAAAAAAAAAACACCATACCTGACGGAGAAAAACAAAACTGCTGGCTTTTAATGGCTAGAGACAAGCGGCTTTAACCGGAGACTCAGTATTATTATAGCATTGCCATATGGAGTTTAACGCAATTGAAATTTATGAGGTAAAGCTACCACATTATGGAAGCCTTTTAAATTGGCCCCTCTCTCTCATTCAAACTCCCATTAAACGCTTAAACTGTATCGTTAGGGAAAAGAAGACCTAATATATCATACTGAAGGTCATCGAATTATGGCACGCGAAACTTTAAAAATGCGTGGGAAATCAAGTAAGAAGACAAAATTGTGACAATGCGTTAACGACTCCTTATCGCCGCAACAAAACGATATGATTATGCAGAAAGCAATTGTTCGGAGCTACAAATATTTTAAAAGTACTGACTGTTGGGCGTGTTGGTGATCCATACTCAAGGAAGAATGGCGCAAACGAACAGAGACTGCGCTTGTCCGTGCTTCTACCTCGTCCCAGTTCGTTTGTGCCATTCTTCCTCAAATACTTTAAAGCGGACACGACAAATATTTCCCACAACAGTCAAAAACGCACCCTTTACCCCTTTTACGTCAGCTCTGCAAATGTTTCATTCGGAAAATGCTCTTTCAATTTAAAAACCATATGTTTTACTTTATCTTGTCTGATTTAAATGCTCCATCGGGCACAATATACAAAATTGCACGCAGAATCTTTTTTTTTTTCTTTTTTTGCAGAGCTGGGGATATGTGAGTTCGCCGCTTATCATGTCTAAAATTTCGCTGCCTTCTGCAAGATCTTCAAATCGTCAGAACACAATTCTGAGACCGACCGGGCGCTAGAAGCTGGCTTTTAATTTGTAACGCAATGCATGTTATCCAAACGGCTTGAGGGGCTGCATGGTATGAACAATATTGTATTTCTCTATAGTGAAAATTGAAATCGCAAGTTTGGGCGGGACCAGCCGCTGTGGGTGCAGGTTCCAGACGAAAGATGGCGCTACGTGGCCACGCTCTGTGAATGTTCGTTCCATGAGTCGCTCGCCTGCCGCTTTAGGGGAGTTGCCTTCGTGGACTTGTTTTTATAACTTGCTTCCTAAGATTCATTTTCCGGTCAAGGGGCTCTAAGGTGCCGACCTTCCACGATTCCTTGTATACTGTCACGGGTCTTGCTTTTTTGCCGGTAACCGTGTATCGCCGGATTATCACTGTCATCCGAGTTACCGTTCGGCGCAAGACGCGCCTAGTGTGTCCGAAATTTCGTAGATGTTGTCACTTCTACAGCGAAAGAGCCCTGTCTAATCCGATTGCGGGCTAAACGCGAATTCTCACCGCTATCGTTGTGCTTTGAGTGTTGCTTGTGTGCGTATTTCTTTTCTTTTTTAAGGGGGTAATAATTGGAGGGAGGGGCACATTTCCGACCAATGGCAATGCTTGCTTCATCACCATCAAAACCCAGTGAAATACTGCAGCATTTGCGGTGTGTTTGGGAGGAAGATTTAGCTCGAGAGCTCCTATATGAATGTAAAGAGGAGAAATCACTGCTTTTTGAGGGCTGTAAACTCTGTAAACAGAAAGAAATAGCGCAGCACTGCGAACTCCACTATGTAGTCCTTCTGAAAAAAAAAAAAAGATCTAATGAATTACGCAGTTTGTGAATATCAGTTTTAGGAAGCTAACCTAATTGGCTTCATAATTTCATGTAAATTGTCGATGAATGTGTTGATTGTTTCCCATTATGTGACATACTTGCAAGAACACTAAAACAATCTGCGAGGTTTGTCTTCCTCTTCTTCTTTTCTGAGTTTGTGGCGTTGTGAACGCGTTTGCTTTGTATTTATTTATCTATTTTCACGAATCTTTGAAGAAACATAGAAACCTCAAATAGATATAGGCTTTCAACGGCAGCTGGAATTAGTTTTCTCAAAGTAGGCTATTTGAATTCTCACCACAACAGTTCTGTGTATATAAAATCCCGAAGCATTTTTTGTTTTTCACATTTCCTTTTGCCCGCTCGTGCTTCCAGTGTAGGGGTCACTGCCCCGTCAAGCCGCTCGCGGCAGCAGCTTCTGTGGCCTTCTCTGTGCTTGCATTGTTTCAATGAAATACAAACTTACTTACATTTATTAATTATTTAAGATCCATGTGCGGGCTCTGTCGATGTTCATTAGTAGAATGTTGCGCCGTGCACCTAATTAATTGTATGGCTCAAACTATCCTAGGCCCGTTAGGTTATACATGCGCAGATGGAGGACTGCTTTTTTGTTTGTTTGTTTATTTCTTTCAAAATTCAGGATGCATAGTGAGTATTTCAGTACAGTATTTAAAGTTTTACCACCCAGCAGAAACCTAGTGTACTATATAGCATTGGGATTACAGTGACCACAAGAAATTCAAAACAGTTCCGAAAACACGTTAATTCACTCAAGCTTATAGTAAATCAACGCTTTTGTGTAAACTGATGTTACATTATAGGCTTGCAATGACATAGAAAAACACAACACGGGAAATTTAGGCTTGCTTGCATAATTAGCTTACGTTTCCACAACAACAAGACGGTCACACTCACCCTGACTTGATAAGCGATAAAAGATCTTAAAACAAAAAGGCCGGTGCTGTCACCGCTTCGAAGTTTCCCCTCAGCTCGCACTGACGTCACGAATTTAACAGCGTCTAATTGGGGTGTAGCTGATGATAGTGAACGACGATCTACACAGTATTTTAAAAGACCCAAAAAATTGAAGCTGATAAGTTTCTAAGACTTTTCTTGCGCCAACACGGCTCAAATATGAGAAAATGCTTTGGAAGCTGTGACGTCAAACTGACGTCACGGAGCGGAGATTACGATGCAGAACGTTAAGGAAAAAAAAAAACAGAGTTCGGCCTTACCTCAGTCAACAATAATAAACATTGCTTCTTGCCAAACATATGCAAATAAAGTTTAGAGAAAATATTTACAGAGTTTAAACTCTTTTAGCGTTTCTTTTTAACGTCCCTTTAAGACTACCCACCTCGACGGCTGCAGGCCGGCGCCGTCCTTTGAGTTCGATGTCCACAACTTCACGAGCGGATCTGCGTCAGAAAGAGGCAGGGACAAGCGTAAGGTACGATGGAACGAAGCATTTCCGTGCAACTTCAATACGCCGAGCAGAAGAGCCGGTCATGCAACGAACACGTAAGGTGCGATGCCGCACGAGTCCATGTTCGCGAAATTGAACTGGGAGAAGTGGATGCTAGGACCAGCTAATGAAGCAACAGAGATAAAAATGACACATTCGGCCTACAAGGATCTATTTTTGCTTGAGCACATCAGCGAAAGTAATTCTCCGACCACCGAAGCTCGCTGATATCTTAATTATGTCTAGAAGGAAAAAGGACGTTCAGCTTACGAGGTCACAAAGCATGCGCTACACTCCGCGCCGCTGACTGCACGTCACGGCCTAGCTTAACCTGACCTAACCTATCCTAACCTAACCAAACCGTACTTCACCTAACTTTATCTAAAATAACTTTAGCTGAACATTACCTAACCTTACCTGCCTTACCTAACCTATTAGGTTAGGTTAGGCAACGTAAGCCTAGCCTAGCCTACCTAGCCTATAACCTGCCTATTACGCTATGGGCTTCACAGTACATGGCGTGCAAGCACTTGTTTGAACTCGAAGGTCATTTTTATTGCTAAGATAAACAAACATGTATTTAAACCATTGCTTGCTGGAACGATTCAGTGATTTGGATGAAAACAAAAAAAGCTGTCAATTAATTTGGTTCGTCACGTCGATACGGCGTATTATTTAACAATCCAAAATCATAGAAAGTAAAAAAGTGAACTTACTATAGCTCTGTAGGAGTTTCTCGACATATGTGGAGCAGTTAGTGAGTTTAAGTAACAATAAAATTATGCAAACAAAATTAAAGGACTTTTCCCAGGAAATACGTAAAACTGCACGTATGTACAATTAAATACAAAAAAATCACGAAAACAAAATAATAGGTCAGTCCTAGAATATATTCGTAAATGCACTCAAAGTTGGAAAAAAGTAATGATAGGACCGAATGAAGTTAAACAACGAAAGCGAGAACGAAACAACGTTTAGATTAATAAAATATGGCTGTTGCGAGTCAGAAGATATTTTCAGTTGCTGCAAGGTACGTAAACAAGAGTTACGTTGCAATACAGTAAGTGGTACAATCGGTAATCGAATCGGTAATAGCACAATTGGTAATGGAGTACAAAGCACCCACAAGCGATAAATGTTGCACTTGTCATAGAAACAGTGACTTTGGAATGCTTCCAAGTACTGCACAATTAATCAAAAAAGGAAAGAAGTATTCAGGTGAAAGCGGGCCTTGTCAACCTGGTGGGCACAGTTTGTTCCCAAAACCGGAACATAAGTAGGCTTTACACAAGCAATAAAAATATTTAACCAGTTACATGCAAGTGAGCTGTATTAAGTAGTGTCCAGATATAAGAAGGGGGAAAATGTGCAAAATAGTCCAAGTGGGAAACGAAAGCAATGATTACGAGTGGATTTATTGTCAAAACTTGAGAGAGCAGAGAGGCACATAGTAAGATTATACACAAAGTAAAAAAATTGAATGATAGGCTCCCATGCCCCAGCGTCTAGCCGAAAAAAAATAGTAGAAAATTAAGAGAACGACAAAATGCACGTAACGTGCACGAAAATACGCTTTCTCAATTTGAAGTGGAGGCAGTGCCCGTCTGCTTCTCACAAAAATCCAAGAAAGAAAAACATTCAATATTTACCGTTACAGCTCTACAAACGAGACTCTAGGGTGCGGCAGGAATACTGGCAGAATATTTACGCGCACCAACGCGACCATCAAGCAAGTATACATTGAAACGTAACCAAGCACTTGTAGCACCATCGACGTCGAAGAAGATGAGGAGAACGGCAGCTGGCTAGGGACATTGGACTGTTTAGGATACAAGACAAGACAAGACAGGCCATTGCTTAGGAAAACGAAAGGGCGCGCGTGGCTCAGATCACGCGCGGCCGGGGCGAGGGCCAGTAGATTGATTCGCCGAGGAATGAACGTTAGGTAGAGCCTTCTGCTCAGTAAAAACATGCTCCTGTTTATTGTGGCTCATCGTCATCACTGATATTGCACAGCCACGTACTCTTCGGTACACACAAAGAAACCTGGAAGCTTTCTTAACTTTTGTAAAGCTCCCGTGTACGCAAAATTCGGATTACCTCTTAAATGTAACTCTTAAATATATCTCTTAAGTATTAACTCTTAAATGTCAGCTCTGAAAAATCAGAGGACACCTAAGCACTTCTTATGAGTTGTGCATGCGAAAGCATTATTGCCCAATTGAACGCCGCTGAGCGGTCGTTCAAGTTATGAACTCCTCGTAGGCAAGCGAGCGCGTTGAGAATATTGGCGCGTTTTGATTTGGCCTTACCGAAGCGCAGTTGGAACGCAGGCCGAGAGCTTGCGCGGTCAAAGAACACGCGAATAACACAGGCTTCCGAGAGTGAGAGGGAGAGTGACCTGGCGTCGCGGCAATGCCCTCTCCCCTCATGCGACACCTGGCGCGCTATGGCTGTCGTTCCCTTTCACCCGCTCTGCTTCGTCAAGGCGCAGTCGTGACGTGGCATCGCAGACAATAAAATCTACATTCCGTTTCACTGCTACAGACCACAGACGACGGCTTGTTCGCTCAACGGGTCATTCGAGGCTCTCGCATCAAAAATGTGAGCTCTGGGGATGACGTTTATGACAGCCTTGCACCTATGCAGACGTTCAGGAAGTGGTCGCGTATGCCTGATAGTCACGCGAGCGACGCCGTAAGTCGTCGTCGGACCATTTCAGCGCCGCTCAAAGCAAAACGTTCAACACGAATGCCGTAAACCGTCGAGCAGTTGCTCATTCGTCACACGCCGAGCTACAGACAACTCAGAGTTATTTCTTAGGGGGCGGGTAAAGTGGCAGTTACTTTCTCCTGCAACAAGTATTTCATTTTGGTTAGCTTGTACAGCCGGAACCGAAGGCACGCATTCTCACATGCCGGAACTTACGGAAAGTTTTACCACCGATGACGGAATGCCGCGGTCACCGAGAAATGAGCTCAGGCGGTTTCGGCGAAAACCGTACAACCGTACAAGCGCAAATGAGAACAGACAGTCGAGAATCGGCACGAGGCACTAAAAACAGGCCGGACACGCATTCCATTCGGTGTAGTATAACTACAGTCGGAACAACTGCGCGCGTTCTCGGCGAACTCTGAGAACGAAGTTGCCGGTAAGCTACAGCGCTCGCGAGTGGAGAGGCATTTGGGCCCATAAAATAACTACAGACAAATCGTCGTTTGCGACCGTTACACGAACTATCACAACGCGAATGCTGCGGGAGAGAGTGTTTTTTTACGGGCACGCCACGTTAACCGGTGCATGCAGTATCCATGCTCGAAGAGCAGTGCACAGAGTGGCAAAGAAGATGCGTTGAGACTGTGAGGTAGAGAGAGCGAGTGAGGGGGGAAGCATGTAACACTGCTAGAGAGATGAAACACATAAGCGAATGGACGGACGGAGCGACGCGAGGGGACCGACTGTGTGACGCGAAGTTATTCGCCTTTTTGACGGCCGAACCAACACCCTGCGGAGCTTCCATACCACACGACTCCCCCCCCCCCCCCCCCCCCCCCTTTCGCATGCTGGACATCTACAAGCGACGGCTGCTCGCAGACACGTCCAACGTGCCCCCCTCTGGAAGCTGCAGAAGCTATCGAAGAGCATTTTTTCTCCAAATTCGCCGCCCGTCGGACGCTAAACGACCGGAGCAATTTCGGGCAGCAATGTGAACGGAGGGTGGGAAACGAGGAAGCGGCAGAAAAGGAGAACGGCACAGTGGCGGGAGCACATCCCGATGCAGCCGAAAGAAAAGAAACGGAGAAAGAACGTTAGAGGTACATAACTGTATACTACGACCAAATCCCCCTCGCACTCTCCGCAACACGCGCTAAATCATCGGTCAGCGAGCAACGGTTGCATTCCGAAGAGTACTTTGGCATAGTTACGCGTTCCCGCGGGCTCGACTTCATTTCTGCTACACCATTTCCTGAGATCGACGAGAAATGTGCGAGCGAGAAGGATAAAGAAAGGGAGACAGAAACGATCACGAGAAGAGGAAAGGCGCTTTTGAAACCACTCGCGACAAGTCGCGTGCCTTCGTAGTCGCACCATGGGCTGTACACAGTGCAGAACTTTTCGCAGTCGTAATTGTGCGCTCTCAGAGAATGGCGGCAACTTTAACGTTTAGCGTTTAACGACATCTTTAACGAGGCCTCGAACAGCTGACAACGTAGCATAGAAAAGACTCTGGCGGACTTCAATCTCCTAACTCTGTCACAGTTCGTTCGTGTTGGTTGACAGCGCTTCGAGATTCAAGGCTGCACGCCGGTTTCCTGCGCCTTGCAAAGCTCTCGATCTGCTTCTGATCACGCTTTAATAAACACGTATGGCTGTACTTAAAGTTGATCAGAATCACGAGCTTAGTGCAAGAAGTGGACCCCTCGTATTCGAACCAACAACCGAGCCCTCGGAGGCCCCAACAACCGAGCCCCCGACTGCGCACGATCACTTCTCAGCAAACGCGACTCCTGAAGACGCGCGATCGCAGGTCACATGAAGCCGCAGGCCTACCGGTAACATCAGGCTCATAAAAGGTTTGCACAGTTAATTGTCCACGCTTTTCTGCATATTCAGCGTCAAAAGCTACACACACACAAAAAAAAAACGCAGGTCGTAGCAGTATTCGCCAATGCTGATTATTAAGGCTACTGAGCAGCCCACATCATCGCCTCGCGGAAGAAGTAAATAATAAACGAACCCACGCTGTTAAAGTAGGGTGCGTAAAGAAAGAATACTGTTGAGTTGAACAGCGAAACAAAAACAAAGCAAAGAAAAAAACACATTGCTGCGTCGCTTTCTTTTTTTTTTCCTTGATCCATCCTTTCTGTAAGATTCGTTCATGCTCGCGCGTTGAATTGCAGCGACGGACAACACGAGTGCATGCGCATTAGCTTTGCGCCCTGCACTTACAAGCGAATGCGTAAGTACGAAAACTAGAAGGGGCAGGGGACTGAAGTTGGGGCGAGGGGGAGGGGGAATGCTTTTACTCAGCTATAGGGCTCCCGTGCGCAGTGCTAGAAAGAGTAAGCAGCGAATTTTCGCACCGTGCTTATAACGCGACTATACCGAGCTCGCCTCCGCGGACGCCCTAGGCGAGCTAGCCGTCAGGCCCAGGGGACTGCGTCCCCGGTTCACAGAAGCAGAGGAGAAGTGGGCGAGAAAGAAGAGTTTTTCCGAAGCGAACACGGGGACGCGGCTGCCGCGGTATTTCAATTTGCATAATTCGAATAATTAATGAGCTAAACGAACGGAACCAGTAAAGAAAATGTTAATTGGACCTGCGGCGAAAGGCCTTCCCTCACCACCGCCTCTCACACCTTCTTTCTCGCGCTCCTGCCTGGTCGGCACACTTGCTATGCAGATACTGTATTTGCTCCGAGTTTCTCTCTGTTCGCGCCCGCACAGCCGATGCTCGCTCGCCTACCCCGCTTCATCTTATCAACCTGCGAGTTTAGCAGGTTATTCCGAGCCTTGGCGTTGTTTTCGTTAGACAACGAAGACAACAAGCGCGACTATAGCGCTGTTGTTCCACTGGCGCGTCACGTAAGAGTGGGCGACGCCGCAAAGTGCCCGCAGGGAGGATTTCAGCGAAGCACTCCTGCGAAAGCGTGCCAAATTGGACACGACAGGAAGGTAAGCGAGAAAAAAAATGAAAGAAGAAGAAAAAAGAAAATGCTCAAAGGTTACGCGGAGCTCTAGCTTTGCATCATAATTGTCGTCATCATCACTATCACCACCACCAACTCCATCACCATCATCATCATCATCATCATCATCTACTTTGCCCACTGCAGGACGAAGGCTTCTCCCGTGACTCTACAAAAACCCCTGCATTGTGCCAGCTCATATATGTATGCCAGCAAATCGCGGAATTTCATCACGCCACCTAGTTCGCTGCCTTCCGCAACTGCGCAACACTCGGCACCAATTCGGGAAGGGAAACTCCACATGCAAATTTATATGCACAATATTAAATGTCCGCAACCACTTCATTTTCAGTAACTCTTACCAGGCGTCCGTCATAGGGACATGTACGCTGGTAGATTACACTATTTTACTGTCACAGAAGTCAGAAGCTAAAGAAAAAGTTTGCTGTGTCGGTCCGTTCGATGCGCCGCCGCCGTCAAGACGACGCCGTTGTCGAGACTACATCGCCAGGCCACCGCCTCAGCTTCACGCTCACCATATTTAATTTATTTTGTATATACTGCGGACGTGAGGCTCACGGAGGGAGGGCAAATATGAAGAAAAGAGCACGGTGGAGAACGCATGTGAATAAAAAAAAGAAAACAAAAGCTCGAAAGTGACAATACAACTGTCCCGAAACCAAAGAACTCCAGTTATCATTGGTGCGTGGAAAAAACAATAAGAATGCAAAGTAGCGGGTTCAATCATTTTGATGATTGCGGCGAGTTGGTCTCATCATTAGTGGATCTACATACTTTGGCGGGTCGGGTGCTAGTTCGTTACAGAATAATTGTTACTGAGTATGGTGAAATTCACCCACCCCCGGTGCTCGAAATCGTCATCGTTACGAAGTGCTGTTGGGAGCTTAACCGCAGCGCTATCACGCGATTCTGAAAGGAGAAGGAGGAGCGATAAGGGACGTCACCCAGGCTGATCACGGTTGGCTACCCTGCATAGGGGAAAGGCGACTGAAGGATGAGAAGGAGAGAAGCTCTTAGCAGTATGCACGCATGCACACACGCAATGAAGCGTTCGTCGCTCAGTTTTGCGCGCGAAAGACTGCCAATGGCAGCTACCTTGAGAGATTTGTACAGTAGACCACTGTCGGAGGACATCTTGCTAGGCGCACGGCCACAGAGTTGGCAGACGATAGAGACAATGCGTGCTCTTTCACATTTCTTAGGCGACACGGGCCTGGAGTCACGCTTGTGATAACATTTATGCAATGTGTCATTCACCTCGTTTCTCCCATTATCGTTCCCCATTGTGACCTTTTTTCTTCCCCACATCCCCTTCCCTTACGTAGAGTAGCAGGCCAGATGCTACATTTTCCGGCCGACCTCTCTACATTTGCAAAACATTAAACATCGGTCGTTCAGTTCGCTGCAAGTGGTCATGCAGCCTGGTACACCTCAAGAGACGCAGCAGTGCTATTGTGGCTTTGCACATCGCAGACACTCGAGGCCACGGTCCCGGATCTGCTCGTATATAATAGGCATGTCGTCTAAGCGCAGTAAGGCTGTGCGAAGGGCAAGCCTCTAATATTCGTGCGATGGGGTATATAGCCACACAAGAAGTGGTACCAAGCTTCTCTTATCCAACGTGTGTTACTGCTTTCCGCAGCTCCGGAATTTGTAAGCCTGTGTCGCGTTCCGTGCTCCACGCAGACTATGACAGTCGCGCCCACCTGCGCGTATCTCGGACGCCACAATGACTATAGCGCGCAAACACACCATTGTTACTGAGTACGGTGAACTTTGACGCTTCGCCGGTGATCAAACTCACGCCCGCCGGGTGTCTGCTGTTGAATACATCGCAAAGAAAAAGGCTATACAAAATAAAACGACAGAGAAAACGTTTGTGCCACGTTTTTGCTGCTGTATTCGTTCCTAACTCCATACACCAACTAGACCAGCAGCAAGATCTCCAAGAGAAGGAGGTTTTTCTTGGGAAAATGGCGGCGTGCGCTGTGAAAGCTCGCTGCGGTAGCAAAAAATAAGTTCCGAGCCGAAGGAATGCTGAAGCATGCTGAGCTTTCACAATAAAAATGATACGCATATATGTCTATATTTTTATGTCTCTTTCGAGCACATGTAGGCAGAAATAAATGGGGATCGCTGAGAGGTGCCTCCATCCTGCACTGTACAATAAAATACGCTGTTGAAAATGTTGTTGAGTGCATACGTGGTGTATCTTTCCAAAATTTTTCCTTTTCGCAATTTTTAAATTTCACTCTCAAGATCTGAAATAGCATGCCAGACTGGCAAAACATTCCAGGTTTCACCGAATCATTTCGCCCTTCTGGCTGTCACGCTCGAAAACGCGAGCGGGAAGGCAAATTTTTCTTTCGCGCGGAAAACTTGAAAACCTGGCCAAGGCAATGCGTATCTCCACTAAGCTCGCACGATAGGCTCGTTTGCTTGAGAGGCAACTTATATTAAATCCGCACAGCCTTCTGCACGTGCGAATGCGTGTGCACGTGCAAAAGACTGCGCAAATTTCGGTTTGCACAGAGTCCGCACGAGCAGTGTAAACCGAGATTTTGCGCGCCTTCCGCACGCGGGCGGAAGGTCGTGCGGATTGTGCGCAAGTCGCCCCCTTAGGAAATGAATTCGCGCATGTACTACGAGCTGCGCATACAGTATTTGGACAAGAATATCGTGCTGCAATGACGCTTTGCACTTGCGTTTTCAGGCACTATATTTTCTTCATGAGCTATAAAATCGTCCAGGTTATCATACAGTAAGAACGAATATATTAGATGGCCGATACAGCAGAGCAGGGCAGAATCAATTGTAGAACACAAGGGAATGATAGAAATTCAATGGGTTAGGGCAACCATCCGCTATACAAATACGTGCTCGTTATTCACCAAGAACTGGTGAAATATCACTTTTAATTTACTGCGGGACGCGATGCCCCATCTTTCAAAGACGATCGAACTCGGCCTTGCGATCAACGGCGAGGACGGCGCAGCAAGTAAAACGCCAAGCGAGGAGCGAAAGTCGTTCGCTTAACGTGCACAAGAACCTCGTTCCCGCATCGAGCGCCCCACGGCGGCGAAGGCATGCGAAACATGGTCGACCTCGAACGCAGCCGGACATCATGTAAAGATGGAAAAAAAAGTCAGAAAAAAGTAAGGCTTATTTTCGATCGACATGGCCGCCGTTCCTCTGGCACGCTTCAACGTGTATGTATAAGAGTCCCTCCCAGGCGCGCATGTCCGTCTCTACGCGAAAATGTTAATGTTTTAATACCCTCGCTAATAGTTTCGGCGCGCGAACGGAAAAGTGGAAGTGGGGAAAGAAAGCGAGGGTACTCGAACTTCTGGAGAGAATTAGGGCAGGGGAGAAACAACAAACGTTGCCTTTGCTGCACCCCCCCCCTCTTCCTCTCCACTCTCCACCACCCTTCCCCAAATTTGTCCCTTGCATTCTTACATCCCCTTTCCATACTAGCCTTGCGCAAGCTTGGTCTTTACGCTAGAGAATCGGCGAGTGGAATAGGGAGATCGGGAGGAAGCGAGTCGACTTCGGCAGGCGGGCGATTCTTGCGGAAAATGCGCGACAAAATGATGAAGAGCTGTAAAGAGAGAGCGAAAGAGTGTATCGCGGGCGGGCAGTTTGCGCGGGAAATGAAGTTTCTTGTCTTTTCTCGCGCGCTTTCCCAGAAGGGGAACGAAGGCGGGGTCGTATATAACCCTTGCTCAACGCGCGACGCGGCGGCGGCGGCCGTGCGGTCGCCACACGCGCTACAGCGAAGCGCGCGCTATAGCGGAGGGAAAATGCGCGCGCGGAAAAGAGCGCCCAACATCAAGTGTAGGGAGAGGAAAAAAGATGGAGACGAGCAGAATTGGAGCGTCGGGAGAGAGGGGAAGCTGTGGCGGGCGTCGGGCGCGTGGTCGTTGCAGTTGATGAAGGTAATTTGATTTGCATAATTTGCATGTCTAATGAGCCGGCAGAGCTCTTCTGGAAGTGGGGGAAGGGATATGAAGGAAAAGCGCTCGTAGTGAGCGGAATATGCAAAAGCACTTTTCAGACGTCGTTCCCTTCCACGGGCTTCTTTTTCGCACTGGCGCCCAGAGCAACATGCGTGCCTGAGCGCCAGCTATGGCGGCACGTTGGTGTATAAACTCTGTCGCTGCAGCGCGGGAAAGCGCATTATATTATACAGGGGGAAAAGAATTTCCGCGCGTGCTGCAAACACTGTTTTGGCGCGACGCGTGGGGTTGCATCGTTAGTTTCGAAGCGAGAAGAGGAGAAATTAGGGACGCAAGACCGGTAGGGATGGGAGAGGGAAGAAGGGGGAATTGAGGCAGGCGGCGGGACGTAAGGAAGACCGATGCCTAACTACGCACCCTTTGCCCAGCCTTTCGGAACCCTCTCCCCCTTTTTCCCTCCTCCTGAGGCCGCAGCGGTGTGTAGGCAAGTATATACTCGAGGGGCAACAAAGCGCTCATGGCTGATGGGAGAAACGGGTGAAGAAAAGCGGGCTCGGACTCGACGCTTTTAGGGCTTCGTGTTCGGGCAGTAATTGTTTCTACTGCTATTTCCGCGGACACACGGTGTTGAGGGGCACTAAAGATCAAAATAATTGAAGCTGCACTAGCCAATTATCCTTCCACAGACACGCAAAAAAAAGCATATCAAGTCTTACTGCGAGAACTGGTCCGATAAACAGAGAAGCAACAACCAAAGACGGGCGGGTGGTCGAAGCCACTCGAAAGTGACTGCACCAGCTGGCCTTGACGTCACTCATTTGGACTGTGTCTGCTCCAGCATAAGTATTCTTTCGTTTTCTTGTTCAAGATGGACTACACTGTATTGTAAAGGAGCCGAAGACCAAACCTTTACCGAGCGACAGCACGGCGCAAATACGAAAAGAAACTGAAATCCGTGACGTCGCAGTCTTGTGGCGGTTCTGGATTTCGGCACAAAAAAAAAAAAAAAAAAGAAATATGAACCATTATTTTCTATTCTAATATTCAACCTATTACCGCGCAATCAATAATGAACGTTTGGAAGGACGCCTCATCAGTCTAAACTGATCTCGCGTTTCTCTTTAGTGTCCCTTTAAGCCCGGTGGGTTAGAGGCCCAATTGAGTTACAACCCGTATTTCTACCGCAAGTTTGACCAATCTACCATTTCTCTCTTTACATTATCAATCGAAGTGGACGATCTTAAGCAAGCGGTGAGAGATACTCGCGCCAGTTGAGTAGGAAGTGCGCGTTTGTGCTACGCACGGCAACGAGGGTGTTGTGAGGTTCAGGACGGCGGCCGCATATGCTAGAATCAGTGAAAACGCCACAAATTAAGTGACACGTCGGAATACGACACAACTACGACTTGGCGGTCAAAAACAAGTTACACGAAGGTGAGGCACGTCGTGGCATCTGACTTTGAAATAATGTAACTATGCGCCATCCAACTGTTCGGGAGAGCCAGTAACGTCGTTCTACCGTTTAGGACGCAACTACAGAAATGCACAGAGAATTCTGCGTCGCTTGCGTCGAGATAAAAAAACAATATTGTGGGTTTTTACGTGCCAAACCCACTTTCTGATTACGAGGCACGCCGTAGTGGGGGACTGCGGAAATTTGGACCACCTGGGGTTCAGTAACGTGCAGCTAAATCTAAGTACACGGGTGGTTTTCGCATTTCGCCCCCATCGAAATGCGGCCGGTATTCAATCCCGCGGCCTCATGCTCCGTAGCCCGACACCGTAGCCACTAAGCAACCATGGCGGGTCGCGTCGAGATCTCCAAACTGTAAAAGCAAACGCGCAAGTCTGGGAAAGACAGCAGGCACGCCAACCTCACGGGCGTCCACTTTGAGACACAACACTTTGGGCAAGCGAAAGAAGCTCCGTATAACTGTCGAACGCCTTCACAACGAAGTGCTTTGGGCCTGCAAACTCCTTCGTTATACCGGTCACTTCGTAGTAAAGGCGGCGACACCGCACCGCTTGTACAGGTCATTTCGTTGTGGAGGGGTTAGTCGCAGAGGCGTACAACTGGAGACGGTTTTGCAAACTCCGTGGCAACAGCAAGCATTTTGTCGTGATGTGCGCGGAGTCATGTGAAGAAGAGTGGCGACAGCGCATCGGCGCCAGACGCGCGTGCCCGACAAAGTGAAGCCACTCGCCCAATTGGCCCAATTGGGTTACAACCCGTATTTCTACCGCAAGTTTGACCAATCTACCATTTCTCTCTTTACATTATCAATCGAAGTGGACGATCTTAAGCAAGCGGTGAGAGATACTCGCGCCAGTTGAGTAGGAAGTGCGCGTTTGTGCTACGCACGGCAACGAGGGTGTTGTGAGGTTCAGGACGGCGGCCGCATATGCTAGAATCAGTGAAAACGCCACAAATTAAGTGACACGTCGGAATACGACACAACTACGACTTGGCGGTCAAAAACAAGTTACACGAAGGTGAGGCACGTCGTGGCATCTGACTTTGAAATAATGTAACTATGCGCCATCCAACTGTTCGGGAGAGCCAGTAACGTCGTTCTACCGTTTAGGACGCAACTACAGAAATGCACAGAGAATTCTGCGTCGCTTGCGTCGAGATAAAAAAACAATATTGTGGGTTTTTACGTGCCAAACCCACTTTCTGATTACGAGGCACGCCGTAGTGGGGGACTGCGGAAATTTGGACCACCTGGGGTTCAGTAACGTGCAGCTAAATCTAAGTACACGGGTGGTTTTCGCATTTCGCCCCCATCGAAATGCGGCCGGTATTCAATCCCGCGGCCTCATGCTCCGTAGCCCGACACCGTAGCCACTAAGCAACCATGGCGGGTCGCGTCGAGATCTCCAAACTGTAAAAGCAAACGCGCAAGTCTGGGAAAGACAGCAGGCACGCCAACCTCACGGGCGTCCACTTTGAGACACAACACTTTGGGCAAGCGAAAGAAGCTCCGTATAACTGTCGAACGCCTTCACAACGAAGTGCTTTGGGCCTGCAAACTCCTTCGTTATACCGGTCACTTCGTAGTAAAGGCGGCGACACCGCACCGCTTGTACAGGTCATTTCGTTGTGGAGGGGTTAGTCGCAGAGGCGTACAACTGGAGACGGTTTTGCAAACTCCGTGGCAACAGCAAGCATTTTGTCGTGATGTGCGCGGAGTCATGTGAAGAAGAGTGGCGACAGCGCATCGGCGCCAGACGCGCGTGCCCGACAAAGTGAACAAATTAAAGTTACCGTATCGCTCCCTCAAGGCAGCACTGTACGGAACTAAAGTTCTTCTTCTACCACCAAAGCTGTTCAAGTTTTGTCTTCCATTCTCGACAGAGTTATGCCTCGGAATTCGGAGTACGGTAGCCCACAATCAAACGACACGAAACAAAACACTGGCAGCGCACGCCTTTTATGTTAAAGCTTATGTTATGTTAAACCGGAGATAATCTCTGGTTAACCTCCCTGTCTTTCCTTTGCCTTTCTCTCTATCTCTCTCTTCTCAGACTGAATATTAAAGTGCGAAACAATGAAACAGAAGATCGGCGCACGCAAGAGGCCACGTTTCTACCAGACATCTCGCTTTCGCGCATACCGTTGGCTGCCAGCGTTTCTCGGCAAACATTACGGATTCATAGGCTGCAGTTGCCCGGAAGCGTGAGAAGCAGTCAGGGTTCTTTGATTACTATCGCGTTCCACTCTTAAAGGCGAAGCTTAAGCGTCCTCCAAATCTTCAGTCGCTGCCACCCGAAGAGCACGGCTGAATACATTTTTAGGGGTGTGCGAATACACGGGTGTGTGAAACTTTTGAATAACGAATCGAATAACGTCTTATTTGATTGGTTCTTTGAATCGAATAGTCAATATTCGTAAATGCGTATATTTTTCGAATACTTTTCGAATATTTCAGAACGTAAACTGCGCCAAAATAAACTTAATATTGAAGGAAATGTGCGGCAAGCTTTCACCCCCACGAGCATAGTATAAACATAAGATATGAGAACTTGCGTAGTGGAGCAGGCTACGACACTTAAGTAGTCATACTTTACAGGCAGTACAGCAATCATTCGCTATACGCTGTACATCGTATATCTGTGACTGTGTTTCGAAATTCTCCCGGTATTGAGATGCATCTCAGCGGGCTCCACAATGCCAACAGCCGCCCGAAGATAACGCGAAACTCTTAACAACGTAAGTCACAAAATTGCAGCCGCAGAGAAGTATGGAGGGAGCTCAGCGAGCTTTGATAAAGCGTCGTAACGACGAGACGCTCTTCGCCGCAATTTTTCACCGGTGTGTTAGGTGACATGCTCGTGCTACAACATAGTTAACATCGAAAGAAACGAGAGAGAAGAAGAACGCAGGCACATAAACCACGTTGCTTGACTTTGGTTTCCATAAATAAGGCGACGAAAGACGACCTGCCTGCACGCCTTGTTAAGCAGCTCGGAACGCGTAGTGGGTGAGAAACGTCCGCAGAATAAAAGCAAAAGCTCGATACACCACGCGTCAGTTTCTGTCATCAAGAAGAGAATGCGGGGAAGAAAAAAAGTAAAGTAAACTTGAGGCGGAAGAGACGGGCGAAAACGAATAACGAGGGAGAGCCGGGGCAGCTGGCGAGAATATGCGAGACTTAATTTTCGCCCACGAAAATCTGCTTCTTTCGGCGAGAAGCAAAATAGGCGAACCTGCCTTAACCACGCTACAGGGGGGAACGAAGAGAAGCAAGAAGAGGTAGGGGAGGAAGGTTTTCAAGCCAAGCCGAGCCGAGCCGAGCCGGGCGAAGCGCCTCTAGAGCCTCACCCACGCACGTACGGAGGCTCCTCCATCATCTCGCACGCATCCACAAAACTGCTCCAGCCTAACTAACCTGCCCCCTCCCCCGCCCCCTTAAAGACTGCAAAACGAAGTCAACCGAGCGAGAAAGCCACAAGGCACGAAACACTCGCTCCCCCGGCTCGCGTATATGCGCTCCGAGAAGCACAGCGCGAGAGGGAGGCGTGAGTAGAACGCGAGCTCGCATATCGTTAGTTATATTTAACGATGAACTCGCCCAGCGCCCCCGGCCGGCCCGTCCAACACGATGCAACTGCGCGCTAGCCGTACACAGAGCTCGCGATACGATGGCAACTTCGCACGATGCCGTTGTTTCGCGAGTTCCGTGGTCTCTGTTTTTCTTTTCTGCCGCTCGAGCCAAGAGTATGCTACGGAGGCGCCCGGTTTCTAAGAGGACCGCCCCCCCTCCTCCCCCCCAAAAAAGGAAAAGACTGGCGGACGTGTATGCATACGACGGAGAGTTGGGGCCTATATACACTGTAAGCGGGAAGGCTTCCGGCGCTAATAGCCGTCTGGGCGCGAAGGTGATTAAATTCAGATGTTTACCGTTGGCTGCAGGCTACCGGCGCCCGGAGCGCGAAGGAAAGGAGCAAACGAAAACCGACCATATCTCTCTCTCTCTCGCTTCGCCATCTTTAGACGGGAGGGGAACGGGCGTTTCAGGAACGGTTGGCTAAAGCCGCGCGCGCGCAAGGTATGCGGCAAAGGATGTGTTTCGTGTTTCGTCGAGGCTCGAACGCTTGTGGCGAGAAAGCGCGCCACGGAGCGCTGATATTCTTATTTTTGGTCCTCGCGCCCCAACCCTTGCCTGTAACAACCGCCCTTCTCCCGGCGAGCGAAAAGGGGGAAACCAAAAGGGCCACCGCCGAGGTTTAAGGTCTTCCTCAAACTTTTCTGCGCAAACATGCCGGTCGTTAAGGAGGCCTGTAATAGTATACACGGGGCCTGGCGCCGCCAGCGGGGTCGCTGATAACCGCGCTCTTTGTTCTCGCTGCTCGGTTCGTTTCTGCTCTTTTAAGCGGGAACTCGCGCTTCGGCCAACGCTTGTCGCTTCGCCCACCGCAGCCGCCTCCTTGCAGTCGTGAGCGGATAGTTTTCGCAAGAACCTCGCCCGTCCGCGTCTAATTTGTCATCGCCGTTGCGTCACGATGCCCTACCGACCGGGAGCCTGCCGGCAAACCTGCCAGCCCTTCGTTTCTTCCTTGGCGTTCGTATCTACCGGCAGTGCATCGGCATGTTCGTATCTACCGGTAGTGCATCGGCACGTTCGTATCTACCGGTAGTGCATCGGCACGGCCACCTTAGGTGTGTGGGCGAATGATTAAGGATTTATTGCGCAAGAAGGTGAACAATTGCGACACGGTGCTGCATGAGCATTAGCGCAGATCCCTGAAAAAATCCAGGGTGTGTGAAAGTGAATAAAAATTATTACCGTACTTGTCATATGCGTAAGACGCATGGTATCTGTCGGTGCAATTCTTCCTTTTTTTTTTTGCAATCGTACGTATTCTAGCTTTCATGTTTTTTCTCCCGGTTTCCGTGGCTCTCGTAAACGAGTTCGCGAGCTTCGTGTTTGGAATGTGGCAATCCCGAGGTATCAGAATGAAACGTCCATAGGAAAAATTGCACTTTCTAAACTGCAAAAATTAAGATATATATATATATATATATATATATATATATATATATATATATATATATATATATATATAAAGGCACCGCGTGCTATATCAAACGTTGCGTGGTGCGTCGTCCAAATGTTCTTAATAATTGCGAACACGCTGTCCCGCGTTTGGCGGTGCCCACACAGCCGAAAAACCGACACAGGTCAAAGTGAAATACGAACCACCCTACCGGAAGTATTAGGTGTCTATTGTTCTCGAAGGGGCGCACAGCCATGGGAAGTACGCCTCTATAGAACGCTCTACTACTTGCATGCGAGAAACCTAGCCAGTAACTCGTCCAACCGTCTCTCCGGAGCTATCGAACTTTAGCGCGCGCGCACCAACGTACTCTTCAGACGCGTGCGCGTTGCACCTAACTTTGGGTGTCATCCCTCAAGAAGGTTTCCCACGTAACTAATTCACGAGAGCAGAACAGTACGCGTTCACATTTGCGTTTGTGTTTCCCATGACGCCAGGAGAAAATGCAGAAAGTCTGTGTCGTGCACCTTATACCGAGGGCACCGAACGGCGGCGTGAAATACGCTGACCCCCCCCCCTCCCCCCGACGAAGCGCAGTCGCGAAAAATGCGCGCCCCGCCTTTGGCGCCTTCAAAACGCCGCCATGCCATTTACGCAGTCTCTGCTCGTGCGCCCTCACGGAGCGCGCCGAGAAACGTGCCCGCTCCTTAATTAGCCAGTTTGCAGCAAAACATCCAGCGCGTCGCCACGAGCCTTTCTCTCTCTCTCTCTCTCCCTCCTTCTTCCTCGCAAACAAATTTTCGCCGGGGTAAACAAAAGCCGAATTTGAAGGATTACACCGCCTGCAACTGCGGCGGCGGCGGCGGCGGTGGCAAGCGGCCACCCCAGAGAACCCCTCCACCCTTCCACTCCCTTTCTGCCTTGAAAACGCTTCGCTTCGCAGACCGTTTCCGCAACAAAACCTAGTCGCAGCAAAAGCGCAGCTACAGCAGACCGCGCGCACGGGTGGTGATGGCTTCGGGTGCGGAGGTCTGGAAAAAGATGCAAGCGTGCAAGGGAGTGGGAGGGAGAGGAGGAAGTGGGGGCGGACTAGGTTGGTAATGAAGTTCACGTAAATTCCTCAACACTTTCCGGGAGAAAGCCGCCGCTGCCGCCGCAGGCAGCTGGCTTTCCCGCACGGCATGACGGGCTTGAATCGCACGCACGCCACCGCGGCGGCGGTGGTGGCGGCGAAAAAAAAAAAAAAAAAAAAGAAAAAACGGAAGCGCGCCACGCCACTTCGTGGCACGTGTGCGTCGTTCGGGCTTTTCGCAACGTCAGCGTGATTTGGTCCGCGCTGAAGTAAATGCGGAGGCAGCGATTGTACGTACACCCCGGAGAAACGTGCTAGATAGCCGCTTTCGAACATTTTTTTCTTTTTTACCCGTATCCCGCAGTTTCACCGAATGCTGACGTTGCCAGTGGCACGAAATACAAGGCTTTCTTTGTCCGAAGAGCGTTTTTAGAGGGGATTTTGGAGTGGTGAACAAAAGCCTGAAAGTCCAATTTACTCGGTCTCTGTCATTAGGGTAAGAGATTACGCGCCAACTAGATAGGGTGGTAACTTGTCAATGTGACAATGTTCTAAAGCAATTAACTAAAATAAAGTAAAAAAAACCTCACCAGTAGCTGCGCTGCCATTCTAGTCCTTTCTAATGCGATCTGATTACACTCAGGCCTCACTCACTTTAGGGGTAACCATCTGAAGAAAAAATACGGGTGGGCCTATCCCAAAAGCCGTCCAGCCGCAGCAAAGCGTCTCAAAGCGCTGCGAAAAATGTGCGAAGCTGGTACGTGATGCATGTGTTATGTGTGACCACAATCGAGCCAGTTGGCATGGGTTACACAAGGCTTTCACGTGTCTGTTCTCAGAGTACGCGCGTTTGAAATGCGTGAACTTGCAAATAGGGGCAATAAAGAAAAAAAAGCGATAACGAAAGAAAGCGACCACTGGGCTGCTGCTGTGTGCCATATGTAATTACAATCAAGCTACTTGGTACGCGTTGCGCACGGCTTGCGCGTGCTTGTTCTCTGAATAGGCGTTAAAATGCGTGAACTTGTAAATACGACAATAAAGAACAAAAATGCGATCGTGGCTTGATGCTCAGACCACTGGGCTGTTGCTCTACTGGAAGGCAGAGGTTCGATCCAACCATCAGTCAGGCATTTTTTTTTTCTTTTATAGCATTACAGGCGCACTTCAGCCACCATGGAGGTATCTAATCATAAAATTTCAAGTGTGTGCGCGAGGTCGCAAGTTTTTAAGAGATACGAGGTAGAGATACGTCACTTCGATGAATGACTGCGCGCAAGGTCGTCCGGAACGCATGCGCACTCTCAAGGAATCAGTGGTGCGAAGCTACGGTCCTTTTTTTTTTGTAGCTTTTCTTGACACGGCACACAAGGCGCACGTGACAGAGCAGTATGGAGCCGCATTTCTTTGCTCTTTATATATATAAAGTGAGAGTCTGCTGGGATCCGGTATTTGAACAGGCACTTGTAGGTTCAGAAGGCACGTACGATAAAAACGATGCTTTATTTCTTGCGTTTGGGCCAGGGTCAGGCCTTCGTCAGGGAAGGCCTGACCCCGGCCAGAAGGTAGGAAATTAAGAATCGCTTTTTTTTTTCGTACGTGCGTTCAAGTGCCTGTTACACTATAAGATCCCAGCAGACTCTCATTTTATATATATATATATATATATATATATATATATATGATGGGTATCCCAACTACCGTGCACCAAGATTTAAATATATGCAATGCCACGTAGATGGACAGAACCAAGGTAATGTTGTTTGCCGTCGCTTGGAGATACTCAGATTATTTTTCGCATTGCACCTGATTACATAATCACTCCTAATTAATTAATCAACTTCAAGAGAAAATCAAGAGAATCAAGAGAAAATTGTAAAGCAACACGACAAACTCCCGATACAGCTTTCTGCTGCTCAATAAGTGCTACATAAAAGTGTTTTTCCGAGCGTGAAAGAGGCCCTCGAATACACGCAAAGTCCCTCGAGCGGCCAGTGGAGCGGTAATTTTGCGTTTCCGTTGAGGAGTTGCATTTCGGACCTTACGTTTCTAATATGTTTTTCGACCTCTGTGAACGTCAGTTGAGAAATTCTAAGCCATTCACAAGACATTTTCTATTAATTTTGGCTTCAGGCCATATCTTTTTCAGCTGAACTCATCAAACTTAAATTCAAATATATAACACCCGTTTTATAACGACAGCATTCTTTCGTCGTGTATGAACTGTGTTTATGCTGGAAAGGCCCGAGTCTCTTGCCCTACCGACTGAACAAATCGGGCGGCGAAAGAACTGAGAAAAAGCTAAAGCATTTACTGAACGTCACAAACACGGTGCGGTCCGTTCGAATGACCGCATTAAATGTGCCGCAGGGTTTGCATATTGAGCTACAACACGTACCTGGACCGCGGACTATTGTCGCCCGTGGATCCGCGACTAGACATGCGCTCTTTGCTGAGAGAGACTGGTCTCAACGAGACACTTTAATATAATGATATGCGGTTACGCGCTTGTTCTGTGCGATTTAAACGGGTCCCGAATCACCCCTCGGGCTCGGTGAAAAGACATCGTCCGCGGATGCTGTGAACATCTCAGTCGAATTTCGCAGTCGTACGCGACGCGGAGCGGGAAGTCACGTTTCTCTCAAGCGCTTCCTTTCCACCAGAGGCCTGCTACTCACCCTTTCTGGATGCTTTATTTCGTAATATAGCAGACTCCCATACGCGGCTCCTATTGGCCAATAGCTGGCGTCAATCAAGTAGGGTGTATGGATCAGTGCGCTTTTTTCCCTACTTTGTTGCTGTGTATATTTATTGACGCAGTTTAATAAACAGGCTGAAGTAAGCGAACATCTCCTTTCGAATTACGATAATATAGTTACCTGCTTCGGGAAGTAGTCGACTGTCGTCTGCTCCCGAACATCTCCTTTCGAATTACGATAATATAGTTACCTGCTTCGGGAAGTAGTCGACTATCGTCTGCTCCCGCTCAGCGGGGCCACCCGCGCAGGAGCTAAATTTTGGCCACCCCGCTTATCGGTGTCGTAGCCCTCGGGTCTCTCTAACTTCGACAACTTTTGAACACTCAGCTTGCCTAGGACCGCACGAAGCTTAAGGTCAGACCACACGCACTCTTCGCAGCGCGCGCTCACTCTTGGCTGCTCCTGGTTACTCGCCTTGGCAGTCTTCGCTTCGTATTGAGCCATTAATAGCGCTTTAAATTGCGCAAGTTGATACTATTCATCTGTCAAGCTGGAGGAGGAAGAGGAGGAAAAAACTTGGTCCTGTACAAGGTGTTGCCACCTGCCTGGCTAGTCCCATGTTGGGACCGGGAGGTCAAGCCTCCTAGCCCTATCACGGGCGTACTGGACAGCCAGGGCTTGAGGGATATGATCGTGCGATCTAATCATTCCTAAAAACCGATTCCGGGAAACGTCAGGGCCGAGCGACCCACACTCCCACCGCAAATGTTCAAGCGTGCATATCTCCTTTTTGTCAAGCTGGCGCAATACAAAGCCGGTCCGCACCACGTAGCACGACCAGACTGTCAGAAGATGAGCGCTAGAACGCACTCAAGCCCTGTCGTGCACAAAGCAGACGCTGCGCATGCGCACTGCAGTTGCACGTGGATGCAGTCTGCTACGTAGCGTAGGTACCGCGGCCGCCGCGGGTTGCCGCGACGAGACCGCTGGCTGAGTGCACTGCGGCTCGCTGAGTACAACCACGTTTGGCTTACGTTTGGCGCATCGTAGGCACTACAGACGGAAGCAGTGGAGTCTACGTGAATATCCAAAATCAGATTTGAACTGCGCGCCACGGTGACTCTCAGGAGGCGGAGCGTTGTGGGCATGTTCCACTCCACCGTAACCTTCGTGGCGCAAGGTATTGAAGAAGGAGCGGAAGCAAGGCGAAGGGGGTTGTTTGACTGCCAATAACTCCACTTCTTCTGAACACATTGAATCAATTTTGCGGCAAGGTATTTGTGAAATAGCCTATTTAGACTTCAAATGCGTTTCACCACTTCGATAAGAACTTGTTGAGGGCCGCTTAAGTGTCTTATGTCCCAGGTGCATCAATTCATTTATCAACACAATGACCTGAAGTAGCATTATTGCCGCATTATGTCACGAGGGGGCAAACGCGCACTAGCGTGCTACGTCAGAGTCTAGATTTTTTGCAGGTCACAGTCTGCGACGCCTGCTAAAGCTCTCCTTGTGTGCTTGCGCAACCGACACAAGAAACACCACAGAAAGCTAGTTTCTCCGCATCAAGCTTCACTACAAGGTGAAGCCCACTTATCTCCTTCCCTTCGCTTCGCAGTTGCTGCATCAAAAGCAGGCGTATTTTCAGTGTGTAAACGAGGACCTTAGAAGAAGCTTACAAACGAAGAAAGAAAGAAACAATCTAACTAAAATCCTTGGTGTTGATTAGGAAAAATGAACTAATTGTAATCGTAGAGTCCTTCCTTACTTTACCGGTCCTGAAGCCTATAGGCTCGTAATGACGTACACAGCAATTAAAATTACGTTTCGCGTCGTGTGAAGAAGCGGCGTGCTCAGTCAAAAATCACCAGGACGATGCATCGCACACGACCAGTGTGCACTAGAACATGGCCGAAGTTACTGCAGAGAAAACAACCCGTAGCTATGGCGTTGCGCTGCTAAACGCGAGGTCAGTGGTTCGATGCCGGCCGCGGTAATCGCATTTCCACTGGGGCGAAATGCAAAACGCTCGTGTACTTAGACTCAGGCGCACGTTAAAGAACCGCACGTGGTCAAAAGTCTACCACTAAGGTACACCTAATAATCATGTGTTGTTTCTTTTCCTTTTTTTAGTAATTAAAACCCCAGATTTAAACTGTGGTACACCTTCGGAATGTTAAAACACACGCACTGATATTTCCATGGACATACGTCATTGGTTAAAAATGAAAAAGAGAACTCAAACCCCGTGACACACAAACGAATACGAACCCGTACAGTGAGATCCATTCTTAAAGGCAACATATGAGCGTAGAGGTCACGCGAATTTCTTTCTTTTTTTTTATGGAAAGTGCACAATCGCTTGGCCTCACAGCACATAAATTGTGGCTGGGCTGGTGGCGATGACACCGTTCTGTACGCCACCGTGATAAACACTGGCATTGTTTCAGCCGGCATCTGCAGCTAGAGCGCCAGCGAAGTGTCAGCCGTACATTAGAATGCTCTTTTTTTTTTTTCGTTAGGAGGAACAGTCGGCAGAGTACAACAATATTTTTGGCAGCAGACGAACGACAGAACTATTCGCTTGCTCAACGAACTAATCTTCAATCGTCGGATGGGCGCGGCAACGAACAGTTACTGTCGCCAAACTACTGTCGACTTTTTCAACTGGGTGGAGTAAACGATTACCGAAGCGGAGGAAAGTCTTACCCCAGCAACCTCGTGATGAATGCAAATCGCAGTACAACAAAGTAAAACGTGGAATCCATTAACTACCCGGGAAAGCTACGAGGACGGTGACGCGTGTGCGAGTGTAGGAACCGAACGAACCTCGACAGCTAAGCGTAAGCTTAGAAATGTCATCAGCTCAGCAGGTAGCGACGCCATGGCAAGAACGCACCGAAACTTTCAGAAGCTTTTTGGACGATGGGCCGTAGTTATAGGCGTTGACAGTTAAAAGGGAAAAAGAGATGATGATGATATCTATCTATCTATCTATCTATCTATCTATCTATCTGTCTATCTATCTACACACACACACGCACACACACACAGATATATATATATATATATATATATATATATATATATAGCCAGAGACAGACAGAGCGAGGCAGAGCCATAAACTCTGAGCGAAACGAGCAAAATAAGGAGTGTTCGCGTTTGCTGACGATGACGGCTTTCAGCGGCGGTAAAGAGGGGGAAAGCAAACAGCGGTGAGAAAGCCCACGAGCCGACCCCCATGTTGGGCGAAAAAAATAAATAAAACAACGTTCACCGCCAGCGCTGGTGGTGGAAACGTCATCAGGTTTCTCGCAATTCGATAATTGCACTCCGGAAAAAAAAAAGGCAAGTCGTGTGGGAAAGGCGGGACCGGGAGGAAGCAAATGAAGAAGAAGAGCGGAAGCAAGATTGATTTGTGTCCCCGGGAATTAAGTTAAAGAGGAAAAGCGGCAAAAGCCAGCGGCGGGAGTTTCGTACCACGCGGTTTCGAAGGAGAGGTAACCGCATCAAAGAGAGAGATAAAAAAAAAAGAAAGGTTCCACGTGCTTATGAGAGGTGAAGAGTGACTCGCCGAGAGTTGCGAAGGGAAAGGGAGAATGCAACGTTCGTCAAAACGCAACCTGCCAAACTTTCTCGGCAGTTATCACACTGACAAACGTTACGAAAGAACGGAGTCTTCGCCGAACGCAGATGAGTGCGTCGAGATTAAAACACAAGTCGATGGTGTTCCACGCTCTCTCGGCGTCACTGCACTCGTTCAAATGGTCGCTGCATCGGGTGCCGCAATAGAACGCTGTTTCACCTAATGCACTCTTCTCTCATTCTCCTCACAGTCCTTGAAAATTTCCAGCAGTCACGTGAACACTCCTTTCCCTTCAACTTATCGCCAATAATTCTCGGAGAGGGGGGGGGGCGAAAATATTCTTGGCGTAGTAAAAAAGATGTAAACACGACAGCTTCGTCACTCCGTCAGACAGGATGTTCGTAAGTTCAGATTGACGACCTTTAAATGTATGCTTTAGAATGCATGCCTTCCTTCGAGAATGCTAGTTTGCCTGTAATTCAGTCTATGTGTACGTCAAGCTCCAGATGTCCTAGTCGCCCGGTTGCTGGTCTGCAACCTGCTGGCCGCGGACGCTATCGCTACATTTTACGTCACTGTTCGGTCGCTATGCATATGTACATCTGCGAAGGCATAGATTGAAACAGGCACGCTAGCAGTATACACTAGTTCGAAGTACCAAATGACTTAAATGAAGAAGAGCCCTCACATTCTCATATTTTCCCACAGTATTTGCCCCATTTCCTTAAAGTACGTTATAATGCGGTATACGAGCTCGTAGAGCTCGCAATGTGCTCTCCTGTAGAGTTCACCAAATGTCCGTCAGTAAATAACCATTTGTGACGAGAGAATCGAGGTAACGGTGATTGTAGCGACGGAGAAGTCAATACACGTTCGTGGAAATCTCGTAACTAAACACGGGGTAACGAATGTGCATGCACGCCAATACTGAACAGAGGCAACATTTCTAGGGACACAAGAACGCGCGGCTTAGAATAGTAAAGAGATTGAACTCCAGGGTTTAACGTTTCAAATCTGCGAATTGGGCTTCAAGAAACAGCGCACTGGAACACTGCGATCAACCAGCTGGGGTTCTTCAACTTGCACTCAAAGCACGGTACGCGGACGTTCTTGCATTGCGCCTCCATTGAAATGTGGCCGCCACGGTAGGGCATCGAGCCCACGACCTCGTGATCAGCAGCAGAACGCTAAAACCACTGCGCCACGGCAGCGGGTCTCTGAGCGGCAGTGCAGTTTTGAGAAGAAGTCTTGAGGTCTGTATCCCCCAGAAGCACGAACAATTGCGTTCCAAAACGCCGTTATAAGCTGCGAGTGGTAAGCAGAGCTTAGGAGATATTTGAAATCGGTTACATATGGAGCGGAAGACTGGTCGTGTTGAAAGTCGTGGAGTCGCAGCAATGACCGTTCAATGACGTTCTGTCAAGCTGCTTAGCTTGACAGAACGTTTAATGTGTAGGGACATTTTCCGCATCGCGTCAAATCGCAGTGGGACAAGTCCGGATTCGGACTACAAGCAACACAACTCAGCGCGTTTGTTTCCGGTGAGTTAAGTTGGTCTCAAGCTCAATTAGGCAGGTGGTGGTGGTAACGTTAATTCGGTGCACTTCGCCGGTGCGAAAACACGGCCGGCTAAGTGCCGCCAAATAAAACTTCGGCAGAAGAGAACAACTTGCCGTTGTTGTTTTTCGCCGTAAGACAAGCACCGGCGCCAGCCGAGAGGTCTGAATCCACTAAAAGCGTCAGAGCAGCGTAGCTGAACGCGCACAGTCGTCGAGCTTAACTCGCACAGCCGGACACAAAAGACACAAGAGGAGGCGAAAACGCGACAAGGGCGCGACGCGAGCGAACTTTTTCGGCAGTCGTCGTTCTCGGTCGCTTTTTTCGCGCGACGACTTGCACGCGCCCGCGCGAGTGCCTTGAGGGAGGGCGGAAAAATTACCACGCGCCGACGGCTGTGTACACAAGGAGGCGGAGGCAAGGCAGCTAGTTAGCACGACTCGGACGCCGCTTCGTCAAAGCTGTACCCCGCGCGACTCCGACGACGCCACGGAAAAAGTTTTCGCGGCGAGCGCGAGTAAGAGCGAAAACACGAAACGCGGCGAAAACAAAAGCGAGGCCGCCGCGTGTGGAGAGCGCTTGTGCTCAGTAACCGCGAACGCGAGCGGCGCCTCACGTAGGAGAAAGAATGCTAGGCGCGCACGGAGGAGTTCTTGAGGCGGAACAACTCGAAAACTGCCCGCGCGTGCGACACTGCGTTACCGCCACGCGCATGCGCAGTTTTGGTTTTGTTTGCAGCTCTCTCCCTCTCTCTCTCTATTTTTTTTTTCCGCCATGCAGAACTTCGGAAAGCGGTGCGGCAGAAGCCCACCTGGTGAGGTTGCTGCGTCATTTCGCTGCCAGAAAGTGAATTCTGAGCACAGGCTTTGCGAATGAGGCAGCGGTCGCTCGTACGCTGTTGCCACGTGGCACATCGTCTGGTTCTGCAGCAGTGTGACGGATTTAACTCCAATAAGTTTGACCATTGGAAGCAACGCGCTCGCAGAAAGGAAATCATAGCTCGAGGTTCTGCACAGCCAAGCTCAGCGTCTAGAACCTTCACCCTCCAGCAACGATTTCAGGGTTCGTGCCCTACTTTGAGTTCGAAGTCCTCATCTCGATCGTTTGGCAACTTGACGACCTGAGTAAACTAAACAAATTCAGTCTCGCTGCACATAAAAGTGTCAGAATTTAAAAGTTCATAGGTTTGTAGCTCGCGATATAAGTTAGATACGATAAGGCACGATACCAGAGTAGACAACACGATAAAAAAGCGATAGTACTCGGTACTAGGGGACACGATGCAATAGTACACGATACAATACGCTGCGGTGCATTCAATCAAGCTCCACTGTGAAAAGAGGCGCACTTCCGTCACTACGTGCTACGTCTTCCAAAACTACAACGACGGCGTGGAACAAACCTTATGCGCACGCCTTGTGCAACCCACTGCGTCCCTGCCCGCCTTTTCCTCGCTCGCACTTATTTAGTCCGCTTATTATCGCATGCGTCTTCACCCGCTAAGTGTATTCCCTCACCACCTAGTTTTGGCCGTCGGTGCGAAAAACATGATAAAAGCTACCGCCGTCCTCGAGCTGGCTCAAAACCAAACACACTTCCTCCTTTCTCGCAAACCACCCTTTTTCCCAACAACATTTGCTCACGACGAAAGGCCCGCCTCGTTCCCGCCGAAAACAAAACTTTCGCGCGGAGTAGCGCTGTGAAAGGACCAAGAAAAAGCGCGCGAACGCCGAATGCGCGCGCGCGCTTTTCGAGCGAGGCACTCGACACGCGCCGTAGGACGCGACACGAAATCTCGCTGGCTGACGAACGAAAGCGCGGGAAAACAAACTAACAAAAAAGAACAGTGAAAAGAGAAACAAGGAATGACGCTTGCGGGCGTAGGGACGTACGAAGGCAGGCATGCGTGGAGAAGCGGTGAGACGGGCTAGTGATGTGGGGAAGGGGTGAGCTGCGCGCGCTTTTAATCGTGTTACCGCGCAAACCGAATTAATCCAAAATTTTCTGCGGACGAACCCAGGCACGCTCGGCATAACCAGCTCTCCTTTCCGCCCTTCCCGGCTCGCTCCAGCGCTCCAACGCGGGAAAATGCAACGACGTCTACTGTCTCGCCTCGTCTACAGGCACGTGGGAAACATTGTTGCGTCTTACTCACAAACTTCGCCTTTCGCGTGCGCGTAGAATTTCTCCGCTTTTTCTTCGTCTTCCTCTCCCTCTACTTACTCTAGCACTTTGTCAGTTTCGTGTCCCGAATCTACGTAAACACTAATCAGCCTGAGCTGCTACCTGTGGACCACGACGAAGTTTTGTTTTGTTCGAAAGTTTTGTTGTTATGCAAACGTCGGCTCGTCGCGCGAGTCATAAAGATGCGACGCGCATAGGTCTGAACTCATGCCACGTTGGTGCAGAAAAAATAAACAAACAAGTAATGTCCTGCGCCGCGGTAGTAAAACCTCGTTATAACGAAGTTGAAGGCGGAGCCAGAATGAGTTCGTTACATCCATTACTTCGCTTCATCCATTACTGCATGTACTGCAGTATGAATCCTTACGAAGTTTTCCAGGAGAACTCCTTTTACTTCGTTATATCTCGTTTCGTTATAACGAGGTTTGACTGCAAACAAATACGAAGTAGGAACTGGCAGCTGACAAAAGCACTGAAAGTGAGAAAGCCCAGGTACATCGACAACATTCCTTGACCGGTATCGATTCTGATTCGGCGACAGGCAGCCATGCACGCCGATATATTTGTGTTTGCAAGTGTTGCCGCTTTCTTTCCTCTGCCCAAGTTCGCCCAATAAAAGGTTTGACTCTTCGTTCACTTTTCTGGTATCGTCTCTGCGTCATACCCGTCAATGACCCTACACAATACATCATACATTCCAGGAATCACCTTCATCCAGGATCACCTTCATCAATGATCTCCAATTCCCAGTGTCTACCCTGGAATGCAGGCAAAGCAAGTTAACCACCCGACATTCTGATTCACCTTCAATGTTCGCTGAAAGACTGGCTCAAGCCTCACCGGGGTATGAAGCTCTCCATTGGCCTATTTCTAAAGCAATGAAAAATGGCATAGCTAAACAGCGACGCCCATAGGCTTGTCGAATGAAGACGCTCGCAAATTGCACGGAGTATCTGAAGGAAAATCCACCGCTGCGCATCTCAGAGGGGTACTGTGCAGAATCTTCGACCTATATATAACCGCAAGTATTTGTGCTGCAGTCTGTAATTTACTTTTCTGGCCTGTTACTGGCGCCCATCCACATCACGCCGCGCAGGACTTCTCTTTCCATGCTGCGGCTAAATGTCGGCTCCCTGCAAGAGGCGAATTAAGTCGCGCAGCCGTCGAACCGCGGCTGTACCCCGTTTCACGGCTCAACTCATTCCAACGACAGAGCGGCGGAACGCGAAGCGATGAAGAAGGGAGTTGAAAACAGACGCAAACACACGCAGGAAAACGAAGAAGAAAACACATAATCGCCACGCTAGGAGGAGCTGCACATTACAAGAAAGAAGAGACAAGCGAAGCTGGCACAGAGGCCGCGCGCAGTGCGTTATTTGCCATGTGCGCAAGTTGCGCGAAACTTACGTCCGTGCGTGCGTGCGTGCGCACTTTCTGGCGACACTGCAGCCCGACACGGACGCGACATTTCCGCGTCGCCGGCGTCAACGTCGTCGTCGTCGTGACTCAATCACGCTCCGGCGACGTTTTCCATCTTTGCGGGCGTCCTCTCGTGCCGCCCTCTCTCTCTCTTTCTTTTCTATTTCTTCTTTTTTCCTTTTCACTGCCGTCCAAATTCACTTTGTTTTACTGCCACATGCAGCAGAAAACTTCTGCCGAGCGTTCAATTCTCCAGCCTCGCAACGCACTGTCTCTTTTTCTTTTCCGTTTCTTCTTTTACCAGATTCATAGGGCCCCGCCTTTTCCCCCAATTACCTCCGCGCAGGCATTTTCGTGCCGCCTCCTGCACCGACTAAGTTTGAGTGCTAGAACAAAAAAAAAAAAAACAATAAAATGATAAGCACCCATACGCAACGGGTACAAATGACGAGTGCTTGTAAACGCGAATGGGGTAAGAAAACGATAAAATATATATACGCATAAAACGAAGGAAACAGGGGTTAACTCGGCAGCTATGAAGACCCGGGCCGGCTTCATTATCGTCAAAACTTTCGGCTGGTGGAAAACAAATACGCGGCCGCGCTCATTCGCGAGAAGCGAAAAACGGAGAGATGGTCTTCGCTGAAGCGGGCCACAACAGCGGCGCGTCAACATCCAGTCGACGCCGCGAGCGCAATCACGTAATCAAATAAGAGGGTCGAGGAAATAAACAAAACGCTTAAGAGGGATTCAGAACGGCTGTAAATGCGATAGTAAATTACAAAGCCAAGCCACCAGGCTCGAAGCGCCGCAGCGTAACGAAGAACAAGTCTCTTGAAGCGTACACGATGAATGAAGGAAAGAAAGAAAAAAAAGAGTGCCCGGCGAATCCTATTGCAACAGTAATTCGCCGGCCCTTGTTCAAGTGGGTTCTCCAAAAACCTCGAATTTCTTCGTAAAGTACAGTTCCGAGCGAAATCATGTAGACCACAGATGCAGACTTTTCCATTCGCAACCAAGGCACGTAGGCTGAACTAATAAAGTGGCACACAGTCAGGGTGTCTATCAAGTTGACATTCCCAAATTCCCCGAGTTTTCCAGGTTTTCCCTGAGTGCCTTTGCAATATTCCCTGAGTGACACAGAACTTTTTTTTTTTTACGTTAAGACGGGGCTCCCTACATTATGTCGCCCAAAGGTGTCACTTTCTAGTAAGCATGTTAAAAAAAAAAACTTAATACAATTTGAATAGTAAGGGGTAGTGTCTATTTTATTCAAAAAGAAAACAGAAGGGAGGGGCTCGTAAAATGCGCAGCGAAGGAAATAAATTCGAAATAAATAGTAAAACCCATTGCAAATTGAGTCGAACATTCTCAAATACGAATAAAAACAGATGCATACAGAATGTTTTCGAATATAAGCTATTTCTATCAACTGATAGCAAGCCAATTGGTATGAGGCCTGAACTTTACCACAAGTGACATTCCCTCGCAACAGCTGGTAAGTCAACCTCAACGGTCCTGACATACTCTCAGTCCACGCACAACGCATCAGTGTTGCGTTTCACTGTTTTAAAGAGTTTTTTTGCTTGGATGAGGGACACCTGCATCTCGGTGTTTTTTTTTCTTTTGCTTGGATGAGGGACACCTGCATCTCGGTGTCAGCCAACACTTTGCTTTTAGAGTGCAAGCTCCTTCAAAAAAGCGGCGGCATGCTTCCTTTCCGGTTCATTTCTCAATGCGTAGGTCCTTTGTCTTCTTGTTCCCCTTCGGCTGCGCGTTCGCCACACGGACTATTTGAAGCATCCTCTTGGACAGTTGTGCAGTCAGCGTCCGATTTTTCGGACTCCATAGGGGCCGCGAAAACGTCGGAAAAAATGAATGCATGCCATTTACAGCCCTTCAGGGCTCAAATTGCCACAGGCACGCCCGAAAAAGCTCTGAAGGCCTGCCAGTACACTTATTAGGCATACCGGTGCTCGTACTGTGATAGAAGATGGCGGGTGCACGCATGTATAATTAAGGAATACATACTGTGCCCCGTGACAGTTGCCCCTTCGCACACTCGTTATGCTTCACAGCGTAACAATACTATAATGAGGTGAAGCTGACTTTCTGAAACCGACATTACGCAACGCGTCGTGCTTTCCGAACTACGAAGCCAATCGCGAGGACCACAAAGGCGGTGTCGGTGCCATTGCTGACAGCGGCGAATTTTTTCAATGAAAAATACGGTAAAGAACGGCAAGAAGCTTAATACCGAACCTCGAAGCAGCTAGGCCTAGCATTGCCGCTGTGGTGGCTACGGCTGCCAGCGGATCTGTGTGCGAGTGTGCCGGTTCGAGGCGGCGATGCTACGAAATGGCGGCGGTTTTGGCTTTTATTAATGCCGTTTCGGACCTATGGTCACGGCAAGAAGTCCGGAAAATCAGACAGCAAAGGGTTCTTGCGTCCGAAAGTTCAGACTTTCTTATACAGTGACCCTATGGGGTGCGTAGTGGTGCCGCGAAGCAGTCCGAATTATTTGGCGTCCGGAAAGTCGCTAGCTGACTGTACTCTGGCAACTCCTCTAGCCGAGGACACGGCGTCAAAGACATTTCGTTACGGTTCCTCTCTATTACTCGGGACAGCATTACCGTGACTTTGGATTCCCTTTCAATAAAATTACAGCTAATTTTCCCTGATAGAAGCAAAAATTCCCTGAGTTTTCCCTGAGTTTTTCCAGACTACTAAAGATCCCTGATAATTCCCGGTTTTCCCGGTTGGTAGACACCCTGTAAAACAAAGTGTAAGATTCATAGCTGTACTGATTGCATGAACTGAAGTAAACGTAAGCTAAGTCAAAATGAGCTGCTGTGCTAGAGGTCCTCTGTCTGAATCATGCCATCGGACAATGTCATTTATGTTTATTGATTAAAGCCAACGTCTTCCTTAGCGACTTTAGCACCACTTTTCCGCATCACGTGTGTTTCAAACCTCTTTCCTGGACCGATCCCGGTGGTAGTGCACAGCCGCACCAATAAAATTGCAGTGCAGGCAGTGCAGATGAATAAAGCCGAAGTTTTTTGGCTGACCAAACAACCGCGAGGCACTCAAGCTCGGTGATCGCACATAGTCTTTCACCGCAGCTATCACCGGGTGACTTGAGTATGCGACCACCTGTTCTTCGGAACTTTCCCGGCATCGCAGAACAACAGCGCAGATACCGTGGCCGCTAGCGTCAGTATGTCAGAAGAGCGGGCGCACGCAGTGCAGTCTCAAATGTCAAAGCACCGGTTCTGACGAGATGCCAGGCTTGAGGGTGCCAAAAGCTTTTAGGCATTCTACCGACCGTACGTAAGGAGCTCCAGAAGGAAGGAGTCGATGGAGCGGCACCGAAAATGGTGGCTAGTCTCCTACGAAGCACCGGAACTACGAAGCTTGGTCAACGAAGGCACACAAGTCTATGGCGCGTTGAGGGACGGGGAAGCGGACGACGTAGGTAACCTTATCGGGGTCAGGTCAAATCCCGCTCTTCATGACAAGGCGGCCGAGTACTTTAATTGCTTCGCTGGCGAAGTAGTCACTTTCTTTGTATTCAGCTGAAGGCCAGCGACAGTCAGAAGGCATGTCAGAAACAGCGAAAGGGAGAACTAAATATAGAACAGAATATGAGTAGTTGAGTGGTGAATGTCACACATCGTTTCTGTAGGAAATAAAAGAATTGTGCTCTCTAATTTGCGGTAGTGGTGTGGCACATTCAACAATGATGTTCCTCCGGGCGTATACTGTACATGGAGCCAGTGTTCGATCTGGCTTTACCTCCCCGCATTATCACGCAACACCCGAAGTGGCACAGACCATCTTTGGGACTATTTCCTGGGCTCACATTTCAATTCTCCACACACACACACACACACACACACACACACACACACACACACACACACACACACACACACACACACACACACACACACACACACACACACACACACACACACACACACACACACACACGCACGCACGCACACACACACACACACACACACTTGTGTCTGTTTCCAATACAATATTTGTTGAAGTCACCCCTAGTCCTGCGTTCTTTCCGATTGACCTTTGTATTGTGCGTTTAACCAACTGCAATGGCAATATAAGCCGAAAACGGCCCAGCCTCCACACTTATGAAGACCCAAAGGACCCTGCGGGGGCAAGCATACGACGTAATGGGGCTCCAAACAGCGATGAAAAAGCCAGATCCTACGTTCTTAACAAAGCCCTATCAAATCGTAGGAATCTTCTTGTACGACTCGTAACGTCAACCCCGACCGAGAGGTTGCGACGCCATACTTTCCTCCCCTAGTAATATCAGCACGAAGCTCTAACGGACGAGCTAGCATAGCTCCACGTCGAATGACGACACCGTCAGCTGTGAATTCTCCGAACGAAACGACAGGATTCGGGGCTGCGAAACCTGAGCGAGCCGTAGTTGCAACAGCGCTGGCCCGGGCTTCTCATTCGACTCGGCTTTGCAAAGGTTCGCGTAATTCCATTAACTCTCGCGCTGACGGCGCACCCAATGCAGCCACAAACAAAGCAACAAGCGCGGCGGGGAGAAAGCCGCTCTCGAATGGCCGGCGTCCTTTTTAAGAAAAGCAGAAAAAAAAAACAGACAGCGGGCGTGATCGCATCCCTCGAGCTTCGCGCTGAGCCGTCAACGTTCGTTTGCGGGCAAATTAAAAAAAGGAACAGCGCGACTCAATGAAACGAGGCGAAACCGCGCGGACAGAAAACGGGGTGGAGGGGGAGAGCGCGAAACAAAGTTAAAGGATGCAAAGCAAGAGGCAAATAAACAGCGGAGGATGAGAAAGAACAAGCTCCCGTCACGTTTTCCTTCGCAAGCTTATAGCTACTGAATCTCGGCGGAAGAGAGAGTGCGGGGAGAGAATAAGGGGCAGGAGGTGAGGGGGGTGGGGAGGTTGCATGGTTAGAGGATGGAGTCGAGCGGCGTTCTCCGGTGTATAGGGTGGGTGGGGGCTTGCGATATTCGTCGCTCAATCAAATTATAAAGTCCTTGTTTGCTAGTATTTCCTTCGTTTTGCTTTTTTCCCGAGAGTGGCGAGGAGGAACCTCGACCAAAAAGAATTGGGATGTCGTAAACTGTAGCGTGTGTCAGTACACGAGGATTGCTGTCACCGCCGGACGAGGGGTGCGACGAAGAGAGGAGAGGGAGGGAAAAGGGTGGAATCGAGGACACGCGAGGAACACGTCTGCTGGCATTCCTGCACTCGAAAAAAAAAAAATACTCAGAAGTGCTTTCCGCACGATCTGAATTTCGCAGAAAAGGGTCCGAAAGCAGAGGATGCGGCACGAATTACTGGATGAGGCCGGTATCGAGTCTGGAAAACGAGGAAATTGATTTCTGCTGCGTACCATCCTTGCTAATGCCGCCGGTACGGTCGCAAGAACGACAACAACATTTACATCACGCTGCCAATGTTTCAAATCAATCAATCAATCAATCAATCAATCAATCAATCAATCAATCAATCAATCAATCAATCAATCAATCAATCAATCAATCAATCAATCAATCAACAGACAAGATGTAAGTCGTTGTCTTCGATGTGTTGCACTCCTTAATTCAACTACGAAGCCAGATGAATTTGCTCGGTTATCTGTCTCCCAACATAGGTAGTGAACGAACGCCACGCTGATCAGTTGGGATGATTTGCAGAGAAGCGGCATATCCAGCTTAATTTACCCAGTTACGAAACGGTAAGTTCCATGAATTTCTGAAGGTGTAGCGACAAACACCGCTTGTTCACGCATAGAACTTAAGCTTAATAATAGAGCGACATAGACAAGGACGAGAAAGACCAAACAGGTGAAGCTGTCACTTGTGGACGGTCTTGTGCCTCACTTAACTACGTGTAGTCGAGGCCGAGCTTATATATGTTAGTTTTCGCTTCTACAGCGAAGCTGTTAAGGGCTAGTTTACCGGCTATCGCGCCGGCGTGTAGCAGAAAATCCCGAAGGTAGTGCAATGCCGGGCCGACCCACGGCGGAGGTGCAGTTCGCCATTAAGGGGCCCCCACACACAGCTTCACTGGTCATCCTTATTCACAGAGTGGAAGGGCATTGAGTTTTTTATGTAATGCTGTCCTTTCTTTTATTGCGATGAAAATGAATAGAAGAGTCGCTGTAGCCGGTTGCTAACGACCGCTAGCAAACGGCTATACTTACATATATGCATATGTACGGGGTGGCCATCTTTAAGTTGTACGGAATATTTAAAAATCGCCTGTTGCAGGTAACCTAATTCTTGTCCTTGAGCTGCATTATTCAGAGAGGCGGACATTACTTGCACCAGAAATCGAAACGCATATATATCTAATTAGTAAAAAAATGATTAAGTAACTTACTAATGAATTACTTTACGGCACAAATTGCAATTTACGAATTGTAGCCGGTGAGTTTGCAAGTCGTATACACTTAGAATGAATTCCCAGAATGACACCACTCTTCAGATATACGTCATCAAACCCGCCGTAAAAATTTACTGCTGTTTCACTAACTTTTTCAACAACACTCCCTTATGTATTGAATCACAAAAGTAACTGGAACGCCCATGTATTTCGTCCCACAATTTGGGAAATATTATATTGTAACTTATGTCATCTTGGTAACTCATTCCAAGTGGATACTTCTTGGAAGCTCACCGGCTACAATTCGTAAATTGCGATATGTGCCGTAAAGCAATTAATTAAGAAGTGGGAATTAGTTAATTTTTGTCAATTAGATGGATATGAGTTTCAATTTCTTGTTCGCCTCTCCGAATAATCCAGCTCGATGACAAGAGTTACGCTTCCTGCCACAAGCGATTTTTAATATTTCCGTAAAATATTAAAAATGATCACCTCGTATAAATTCTGGCAATACATTATAGTGCTTATATGAATGAAACAACACAAATGCGGCACCACCACAAAAGTATCCCTCGAGACGTTTCGGCTGAGGCAATATCCGCGTGTCTCTGAATTACAGATGTCCTATGCAGACGGACGAATCAGAACAGAAAAACTTCAAAACATCGATGCCTTAGCACAATTTTACGAGGAATCAAACATATCGCAAAAATGCTCAGTTATACAATAATTATTGCTCGCATTGTTATTATTAACAGGCACCCTTAATTACATGTTCATTGCGTCTTCGTGTTCATGTAGCATTTGTATTTGTTGTGTTTAGAGTGCGGCATTCAAGTGCCCAACATCTTCTGTGTGAACCTCTTGATTTTGCGAACATTTATGCTGTGTAAATTCATGTGTTGCATGTGAACATTTCGGTTTTGTGAGTATTTATGCTATGTGAAGTCTTCTGTAGCGCGAACATTCATTTATATTGCAGTACTTAGCCTTTGTACGTGAGTGTTCGTTCATGTTTTTATTAGTCCAGTTTTATGACTGTTGACAACTTTCCGACGATAAGTATCATGTAAGAGAAGAGGAGCAGCCGGTGTCGCACATAGGCACCAACTTCTCCTTAAATACATTTGAGAGAGAGAGAGAGACAGACAGACACACGATAGGAAGTTAGTCCGTCACATGTCCGTCATGTCTTCAAAGTAGTGTTGCAGTGCCCACATCGCTTTTTGCTGCACTGCTCTTTCAGGCCATGGACTCTATACGTAGATAAGTGAAAACCCCGGTGTCAGTCAATTAGACAGTTATCTTTCGAGGTGCTCTCTATGTGTAATATGCTTGGGGAGGGTCGAAGAGCAGGTAGCATACGTCCTCGTCGCTTCGGCCACACTAACACGTTCGTTCCGTCAATCATTCTCGTTTCGATTACTGTTGCTCAAAGTCGTGCCTTATTCACTAAACCAGCGCGTCATAATTCTAAATCCTTTCAAAGAAGCGACGAAATCTCGCACGGCACGATCACCGATGTTACTGCGTTGGTTGCGAAGAGGTCACCTATGCTTGCCATTAAGGATTTCACAATTGAGTGCAGTTCGCTCCCCATTTTCTTTTCTTCTATTTCTTTTTCCAACAACACATATGACAACAGCATATATGTCGTCGTTAGAGAACGGAATATACACAAAGAAGTATCGGCTACTGACACTCTATTGGAAGCCGCTTTGTGTAATGCATATCAATCAGAAAGTCAATCAAATATAAATAGAATAACGTAATGTATCGAGCAACCAGAGAAAGCTTAAATAATAATCGTAGACGTCCCCACAATGCGATGCTTCTGAAATGCAAACGCGCGAAAACCCAGCCGAAATGTGTCCCGCGGTCGTCCGAGTTTCAAAGAATGCAAAGACGAGGAAAAAAAAAAAGAGCGGTGGCATTAGTGATACCACCTAAGGACAAAGAGAACACAAAAAGGAGCAACTTGATTACCCGCCATCAAAGGCCGGCTGCCACCAGCTGTCGGCCGTCTCAATTCTGGCTCAATTACGGGCGGCATTGAATTACATCGCCGGCGAGAAAACGCAACCCGGACACCGGGGAGAGAGGGGGGAAACAAAAGGCACTGAGAGGGCGGACGTAAGAAAGCCGGGACAACACCAACGATAAAAATGAAATGGTAACGTTTCAAAACAACAAAAAAAGGGACAGCCGGAGGAAGGCACGCCAATCGGAGAGCGCGCATGCGCGAGCTCCAAGTTCATTACGCCGGAGGCCCGTAAACGAAAGCGACTGCGTCGCGCCGACGAGACGTTCGCAGGGGCCGCGCGAAGTTTCGCTCCCTCCCCCTCTCTCTCGTCAGCACGTGTACGACAGCGGCGGCCCCCTAATTTCATTAAAATGCGTCCTTAATGAGGCATAAATTGAATTAATATTCTGTCGTGCCGCGTATATATATAACCCTTCCTTCCCTTCCACGCGCCTTCGCGTTTCGCCGTCACAGCTAGCTCTTGTACCTCGCGTTTACAGGCGAGCGGGCAGCCAGGCGGGCAGCGCGGAGCTCATGAAGACGTCGCGAGTACACAATTTCGCGAAAGCAAAACGCTGAAAAGCGACGCAGTATATATACGTATATATACATATATACATATCGGAGCAAGTAAGTTCCTTCGTGACGACAACGAAAGCGGCAGCCCAGAGCCAGCTACAGCCTTTAATATCGCCGCCAGATACGCAGCGTTTCCGATCGTTCTGCAAAAGGGGGGGAGTGGGGGGTAGAAGACCGTTCAGAAGTCTTCGTTATTAGCGCGACGTTAATTAAGGTTCCTGCTAAGCACACGCCGCCGTGCCTATATATACGCACGCACTGTCGAGCTGCAGCAGCCGCAGCGAAGCGGGCGGTGTTCGCATTAAAAACGGATTAAATTTCTCGCGCTCGCAATCCGCGGTGATCTTTTCGTACCTCGGATTCGCGTACTGCGCAAAAGTGGTTGCGAGGGGCGAACAAGGGAAAGAAGTGGAGGAAGGTGAGGCCGAGATTTCCGCGGCACCCAGCTATTAACGGTTCGCGCTTTTCGAACACTGCCTCGACGAGTGAGTGAGACTCCGATTTCACCATTCAAAGCCTTTTGATGATGGCGCAACTGCTGTGTGCGTGTGGCCGCCAGAAAGCCTGAGGAAGTGATTATCGAGAGAGAGTGTGCCCGTTGGGTCAGACCGCCGCAGACGCGGTGATTTTTTTGGTAGAGGCTGCTTCGCACTTGCCCTAAGAAGCTTCCTACCCAAAAATGCATGTATTATCGCTTCGTGATCGACGTTTCAACGCGTGTTAAGAATGTCGTGTTGCTGTAGCAAAGTAAACAGCGGTTCGTTCGAGAATAGTGACGAAGGTGGCTCGCTGTTTCCTAGAAAAAGCTGGCTTACTTCGGCATGTTCTTTTCTAAAAGCCACTCTCTCACTTGACCGGGCGAAAAATCCGTCACGTCGCAATCGATGGGCTGTCTTTGCAGCCTGCTCCTAAATAAGCGTACGTCTAGGAAGGTCGCAGATGATTTTTTAGTTCCACTAGCTTAACTTTGCCGAAGGTTCTGAGCTTTGCCATTTTAGTGTCCTCCATGTGATTTTCTTTGCTATTTTCAGCGGAAGGTTTGAACCAATAAATTTCAAGTAAATCTCGCACACTTTCACTCAGGAAGTAAGATTTGCGTTTCCTTCAAGTCAGACAGGAAGCGTCGCGCGCTAGCGTAAGAACCAACGACCGCCTTCATTTTTACTAAAGTATCCCATAGTTGATGAAGGACACGATATATCAGTGGTTGCCTATTCACTGTGGAATACATGACAATGATCGAACAGACGCAGCTGCCCGATCTGCCCATGACGGCGTCAACTGCGTTGCCATTCCTCTTTCGAGAGCCGACGCAGCGAAAAAACTTTCCGCACTTGCGCGTGACCTGCCATTAGCTCTGTGGACTTCATCTGAGTTCACAAGTGCACGCCTTCATACCTGGACCGTCAATGGTCCGTCAATGGCTTGGAGTAGCATTTTCGAATGCGTACTCTTTCCTTATCGGAATGGCCAACAGCCCACTTTGTGACTTCTGCGGGTGCAATGAAACAATCGCGCACCTTCTTTGTCAGAGCTCTCGCTTCGACCCGCAAAGAGCAGTCCTCTCAGCGACCCTAGACAAACTGGACAAGCGCCCAATGAAAGAAAACAAGATCCTTGGAAACTGGCCTACGCGAACATCAGCGCGATCCGCTATGAAGGTCTTGCTGCGGTACTTAAAAGACACGGGACTTTCTGACAAATTGTGACAGTGGATTGTACGGCGACACTATGTAGGACTAGGAACGTCTTTGCGGGCTGCGTTACAGTGCCCACAGAAAAAGTTCGTGTGTACATGCGTGTATGTGTTTAGGTTTTTTGTTTTCTTTTAATCCTTCTCTCTCTCACCTATCACATCCCCTTGCCCCTCCCCCAATACAGGGTAGCCAACCGGAGATAATCTCTGGTTAACTTCCCTTTCTTTCCTTTGCCTCTCTCTCTCTCTCTCTCTCTCTCTCTCTCTCTCTCTCTCTCTATGTGCTTCAACGCAAAGGCGAAACAGCTTTCGCGTTCGCTTGCTTCAAAATGCTGAAAGACTACTATTACTTCATCTACATTTAAAAAAAATTAACTGACCAGTGTTCCGTAAGCACAAAACCATATGACGAAATTTTCCGAGGTGCGTAGTTAAGGGCCCTTTCGTGTGCCAAGCTTTGGAATGACCGCTTCACAAATGCCACATTCAAGGCATAGCATTCACCATGGGAGTCAAAGACGTGTGAGCACGCAAAGCGGCAATCAAGGTGTCTTCGCTGAAAAAAGGTCCAGAGAACAAGTTTCCCTAAGAGTGGCCGAAAAAAATTCAGCGGCAATCCAGAAGTGGGGAAAGAAAGAACTAAAATTAACGTCAGCAGAGTTCACTGAATGAAGTCCTTCTTTACCCTAACTCGTACTTTCCCGGTTTACGTTCTTCTTTCCTGACGCCTATTTACCGAGAGTCGACACGTTTCTGGTAGAACGCCGCAGCCGTCCTCATGGCTCGGGGTTTCGCGTTCCGTAATTGCTTCAAGCGGTGTTCTCCCATTTCTCGCGTTCCACGGGGAAACCGGGGCAGATTCCAACGGGTCTCGTAAAAGGAGCGTGCGCCGCGAAAAACTTTCGCCCGCAAAACTGTTATCTCGGAAAGATGGCAAAACAATCACCCTAAAAAAGAAACACAGGGCAACAGAAAGTGTTTGGAACGTGTATGTCGGGTTTCGAAACTGGTCGAGAGAGCCTCGGTTACCAGAACCCGGAGAAAGACGGGAAAAAAAAGCAAGATATAAGAAGCCAACGGAAACCGAAAGCCCATTACTACGTCACGCCTCGCTAAAGTTTCAAGACAGTCGGGGACAGATGCAGGGTCTGGCATACGCGGGTCACGAAAGCCATTACTCGCCGAGCGCCCACGATTTTCTGCCGCAAAGTGAGCCTATATACGGCTGCAGTCGTGGCAACTTGTTGGGCGCTCGCGCGCTCGCTTCCCGTGGCATCAGGGAACGCGGAGAGCGTTACCCGGAACCACACGCGGTGTCCAATGACCGGCAAAAACGCGGCCCCCTGCCCGACCGGCAGTGCGGAGACGAAAAGATGAAGTGAGCCAAGCGTTCATATGAGCCAGCAGCTACCGAAACTCGCGCGATAACACTGAGCAACTAACATTCATCATAGGAGGTAAAAAGAGAGAACAGGAAAAGCGAATGTTAGATCAAGGTACATAAGCTTTAGGGTGGCGGCCCTAGCACTTTCACAACCTACTATTCTTCGATTGCTAAGTGCATGGGCGGCATTCTCGAGCGATAACTTTCGGGGGATATACTGTCACTTTCACGGCATCTCGCGCGACCCGGCGTGGTTGCTTAGTGGCTTTGGTGCTGCGCTGATAATCACGAGGTCGCGGGATCAAGTCCCGATCACGGCGCCGCATTTCAATGGGGGCGAAGTGCAATAACACCCGTGTACTTAGACTTAGGTGCGCGCTAAATAACCTCAGGTGGTCCAAATTAATCCGGAGTCCCCCACTACAGCGTGCCTCATAATCATATCGTGGTTTTGGCACGTAAAAGCCCCATAATTTAGTTTAATTTAGCATTTCGAGCGACTCCGAATCGGACGCGTCGGCGTCTTACGGACGACAATGTTCCTAGCACTTATTCCAAGACTGTTGTCCTTGCGCATTACCGGGAACGCAGTCAGCCGCATAGTTCAACACGTCCGGGGCCGAGTCACGCTGAAATGGCTGCACCCACGAAAATGATCGCTCCGGAAAGGTTGTGCTAAGACAATTCGGTGCTGTTTGTGTAAGGAGATGAATTAGCTCCCCGAATAAGCTTTTTGTCCATAATAAACCTATCTCGCTCTCAATCTCTGTAGTAACATGAAACGAAAGTTAACCTATACAACGAGCATTGTAATGGTGTCAGAGCATACCACTGTCGTAATATTAGCTTGAAATTTATTTTGAACTCACAGCTGCCCATTTGCTTCTTCCCAAATTCCTCGACGAAGAAGAATTAAACAGGAGAAATTAAGGTGACGGGCTCCAACCGACCCGTGCACTGAGCCCACCGCTTCGTTAGACTCAACGCTGTTCACGCGTGCCGAAACACAACTGCATCGAAGCCGCAGCTAAAGCCTAGCGCTTGCCCTCACGCAGAAGTCAAGCGCTCGCAACACCGCCGTTCCCGCGTAACGGGCTTCGGTCAAGCACGGAAACGGTACGGCCTCCGTTCTCCGAGCCACCACAACGCCAGCGAGCACCGGCAACGCGCCGAGGACGAAGCTGCGCAAATTGCTTCCGCGTGTCGACCCACTAATTAATTCGTTCATTGGAATTTTAAACTGCAATCAAGCTGCTCGCCCCGTCGAGGAAGAGCGGGGCACGATTTCCACGCTAGTGGCAGCGGTTCCACAGAACTGCTAGCTTTACTACGCGCATGGTCGGGGAAACGGGCTCTCGGAAAACGTGCCAACACGTTTCCGGTGCCTCTCCCTCCCTCTCTCTGTTAAACGTTGGTTCCCTCCAGTTCTCACACACTCCAATACCTTTCCTCCTTCCATCTCCGCACCGCCCCCCCTTCAGCTTACGTTCCTTAATACCAAGCTTTCCTCTCCAAATTCTAACCTCTGTCACTCCCCAAATCTCTCTCTCTATCTCTCTCTCTCTCTCTCTATTTGTCAAAAGGTGTGTCCCCAACTCTAACGCCTCCCTTCTCTCCCCCCTCCAATGCCTACCGCTAACCTTCCCTAATGCCTAACTTTCCTCTCCAATTTCTCACCTCTACCCACCCTACAAATAAGACTGTCGAGAGAGCGGAAGTGGGGTGGGAAACAGGAAGAGGTGGGAGACGCTCGTTTCCACAAAACTGCTTTCCGCTCAAACTCCAATCGGTGAAACGAGCGGAACTGAAGCCAGTTCACCCCCCTCCCCCCCACCCTCACTCCCCGAACAATTAGCGGCGCATCGTCGTCGCGCCGAACGTCATTTCAGCGCTCATTCAAACGGATGAACTGTCGCGACTTTTTTCGTAACGTCGGGAAAATGCGTGGGGAGGAAAGAATCAACAACACAAAAACTACACACTTAGCACACGGCAATACCGAAACTCTTCGCATGGTTGAACGATGTGATGACTTAACGAGGTTTCCTCGCTCGCGGAATAAATAGTTGTTCATAAATTACGGCGCGTGGCGCTAGCAATTATGCCGCAAATTTCAAATCGGGCGCGTAAACATGCTGGCGGAAATGACTCGGGAGGCACGCAACCCGTATAGAAAAAGTTCAGGTGCGATAATTAAACGAGACTAACAAGACGCGGCGGCTCTGCTTTCCAGCTTCCGTTGGCAACGCTCAATGCATGCCATGCTTTTTTCTTCTTTTTTTCACGAAGGCTACATACCTTCCCTTGTTAGTTCATGTTCACTCCACGGACAAAAAGCCTCACTCAGTCTGATGAATAAAGCCGCAGAAGAGAGGCAACGAAGCTGCCAAGTCATTCCCAAGCTGCGTTCCTGTAAAGGCGTGCCCGTTATCAGAAGGATATTAACCGTGTTTTGTTCCGAGCTTTCTTATTTCCTTCAGCTCATGCATTTTCTTTGTTTCACGCAAGATAGAGTGTAGGAAAGGAGGGCAACAGTGGCGGCGCCCGGTTGGCTACCCTACACGCGGGAAAGGTATAGGAGGGAAACGCGTGACACTCTTGCAGATGTGATGGAACTATAGAGCCCATTAGGTGCAACTGTCCAAACTTCGGCTATTCATCCTTACAATCAACGTCTTCTCTATTCTTTCTGTCTACACCCTTTCCCCTTCTCCCAACGCCGAGTAGCGGGTCAGATCATTGATTCAGGCTGACCCCTCAGCTTTTCTATCATAATAAATACTTCTCGGCTTTTCAACAATGTGCTTTTCGCACTAATCTCGGATGGTTAGATCAAAGACCACTCACAGAAGCTAAGATCCTGGGGCCTTGCCCCAAGAACTCTAGTACGAACACGGCAACCAACGCTCTAATGCGCCTTGTTGAGAGAACCGGACTAAATGAGTGCTTGTCACAATATACGTGAGCGAAACCCTCGCGTGAGTAGTCATTGTTATCGTTCCGATTGAGAGTTAGTCGCCTGAGGCAGTGAATACGCGAAAGGCTACGACGTACTCTTACTGTGCACAGGGTAGCAGGTTAGATCCCGTGTACTGAATTATGAGCAATTCCTGAAAAAAGAATACCCATTAAAATAGTAAACTGGAACACTCAAGTACGGCGCTCGCAATAGCGCAAGCGTAGCTTAGCAATCTCAATACGCATCACGCCGCATCATAAGCGTAGGTCCCTGCGGATTTAGTTCCAGAATATAGTGATGCTGCACACAACATATTTATCAATCAATCAATCAATCAATCAATCAATCAATCAATCAATCAATCAATCAATCAATCAATCAATCAATCCAGTCAATTTTATCTATTATTCAACAAAATATTACGGTCAAATATATACAGGTCGATCCCCAAAACTCCTGTTAAAGTTGTGCTAGGAGGTAGTACGCATCTCCTACGGCCAGTCACTGTAAGAAATTAGAATAGAACGTTGAGTGAGTCTCGATATTACTTTTTAAGTACGGCATCCAATAGAAACAAACATTGTTTATTTTCATAATTTCTGTATTTATAATGGGCCTATGTTTTGTTACTTCTTGTATGGCTAAGCGAAAAGACGTAGCCGGCAGGATCTGCTAAATCGGGGGTGGTGTGGGGGTGAAGGGGGGGGGGGGGAGTATACAAGGAGGCACTTCTTCATAATGCGTGAGGATGTAAGGAAAGGCTGCGGTATGCAGAGCACCGTCTTTAGATAAAGTTATTGCATTTAAATTTTATTGTGTTAGCGTTCTTAGGGTACTTCACGCACTTTTCGGGGGCTAACTATCTATTTATGTATGTTCACCACCTATTGTGCCACTGTCCTAAGTTTGAAGCACAGAGAGAACATATGACCACCGCATTCAGGAAACTAGATGACCGTCTTCTGAGTGAACAGACAAAACTAGCACACCGTCCCCACTGAACGTCCGCTCACAAGGCACTAAAGACTCTTTTATGCTTTCTGAGAACGCCTGGATAGTGCGAGTGCCTTTGGCTTTGTAGTGCTGTTCATCCACGTCTCTCTACACTCATGTCTCTCTTTCTCTTCCTTTCTTCTATTCCATTTCTTCCTTCCCCCAGAGCAGGGTAGCGAACCGGACTCTTGAGTGGTTAACATCTCTTTCTTCCTTTTATCTGTCTCTCTCACTCTCTTGTATCTAACCGTTCTCCCGCCTACCTGGGTCCCTGGTAAACCGTGGTTGAAGGGTTAGCGAATTGGGCTGCTGTGCTGAGGGAACATGGTTCCAAGCCAATTGTAAGATCAATTTAGGTCGCTGAGTATGAGGCAATGTGTACATAGGTGCTGCACATCAACAACCCTCTTTCAGAGTGACCATAAGTCATTGTGGAAACGGGACTGGGATAAAACTCTTTGACGCCGACTAGAAGCACTGCGTATTTGTCAATGGCTCCGTATTGGTCTTCAATGACTGCCTTTGATGTCAACTCCGGTACGTGCCAGTAGGTGTGTGCCGATCTTCAATGAACGTGGCGCCACTAGTTATGTGCGATTGGAAATGTGCCGCTCTACAGTGACCAAAATATTTCCTTGAAATTCCCCTATGCTGAGCGCAAACGACCCCAAGTCACGAGGATTCCGCAAGAACAGCAGCGCTGCACATTAGCAGGTTGCGATACAAATGTACTGGGTACGTTCCACTTTTCAACGAACGCCTTTCACGGCTACCTTTCAGCGAGCTGCGCCACGAATGCTCTGGCTATGTACCACTCTTACACGGGCCTCTAGCCAACTTGAGTCACTAAGCATGAGCCACTGAGTGTGCGGCAGCGAGGGAACTATTCTGAGCGTTCGCAGGGACCGGCGCGCCGCGCTTCTCGTCTCGGAGGCCACGCGCGGACTTCTCGGCAGCGTCACTAGATGGCGCAGCGTGTCCAGAAAGAAGCACGAGAGAGGAGCCCAGTTCCCCGCATGAGGCGTTTCTCAACGTTCGCACGCACGGGCCCGCCATGCATTTCGGAGGCCACGCGCAGGCTTCGCGGCGTCGGCGGCGCTAATTGGTACCGAGTGTCCTTAGGGAAGCGGGAAAGAGGGATGGCGCTGTAGTATACGCCTCACACATAACTCGTCGTTTCGACGGTGGCAATACGTTGTGTAGCTAAATTGATTCGATGCTAAACGCATTACCGTCAACAGTCATTGTGAGATGAGTTCTGGCAAATTTCATATATTTATTTTTAGTTCCCCGGCGAGAAAGAAAAAGAGCGGGAGCGGGTCCAGCTCCAACGCTCAAACCAAACCATTCGGAGACTCTGCTGATAACTTTAGTCTGCCACAGACAACGTGCAGCGCTATGCGAACGCCAGAGGAGCATTGGTCAGTGTGAACCAACCAAAGTCTGATAAATGAACATTACAAACCTTTGTAAAAACACAAGGCGTTGCAGGCACGAATATGGAAGGTCCTTTGTGTTCTCAAGAGGAACTCCCGTTTCCACACACTAGACTGGGCACAACAACCGAAAGCTTTCTGTATCTCCTGGCTGCTTGCATGAAGAGGCGCTGAATCGTGCTCCCTAAGGGGTCGCAGAAAATAGCACCTCTTCTGTTCTCAATCTCTCTCTTTCTTTCTCTCTCTCTCTCTCTCTCTCTCCATGAAGTCCAAAGTGTAGAATCACTACGTCCTTTCTTGAATTACCACGCTGTCGTATATACAATGACCTTGTCTTTATAAGATGCAGTAGCTTTCCGAAATGTTTAAAGGACTTATTTGATGGACGTACGGTAAATACCTCAGGGACACTGCAACTACAACCGACGCTTAGTTGTGCCAGCTGCCGGCCTCGATCACTAGGCTAAACTTGCCTGTCCACGACCAACCGCGCCACCACAAAGATAGGCGACGCTCTCGAGTAAGGCCGGCCGTCAGAGATCTCGATGTGCGCATAGAAACTGTACAGAGTCGGACAAATGTTGTAGGCCCGAGCTGTTCTGCTCGATGAAAGCAGCTCGGGCTTACAACAAGTTACCTTTGTCAACCAAGAAAAATATGCGAGCGCCGATGCGCGCTGTAAAGCGTGCTCTGCCACCTACATACTATTTGTGAAAGAAAGCCCGCTAACAGGAGAAAAACAAAATGATGGCAAATGAGCGGGCGCAGTAGGGGCGAAAAATCGCCAGATAGACGGACCTCGCATCTTTATACATGTAATTTCGGTCGCGCGCTCTATCGTACATCAAAGCACACGCGAGCGCATAAAGTACGTACGCTACGCACGTACACAAAAACCATTCCTGCGCATTAATCTTGCCACAGTTCCCAGCCATCGCGGCCACCTCGGCGGGCCGCAACGACTCGTCTACAACTAAAGCACCGTGACGGTGACGTGTGGTCGATGCTGTCCTTCGGCAACGCCCCTTTCTAAACCGACGTCCCTGGTTCACGTAGGGGCAGTGCGCTTCCCCGTGCTATTCTCCGCTTTCGCCCTTTCTCAACCTCCTCTTCCAACGCGTGCAAAATGCCTGGCAGAGAGACCGATTCAGGGTACCTTCCATCAACCATTATTTATGCAAACCACACACACACACACAGACAGACGTAGGGACAAAAAAGCACTCGGTACGAGACGCGCCGGCAGAACAGCGAGACCAGCCCGTCGCCCCCCGCGGGCGAGCAATTGAGGGCGGAACTCGCAATCGTAAATGTGTGTGTATTTATGTCACCGCGGCCCCTCCGTGTAAGCCGCGACGGGTTCGGACCATCAGGGCCGAAGCTCACGTATGTACTTGTGGTAGTAGTAGCAGTAGTAGAAGTAGTACTCCAGCCGCAGGTAGAGGCGCATGCTAAACGTGAAGTATATTGCCCGCTGCGCGCCGCTGGCTGCTGTTCGGAAACGAGTTTCGCATTCAAAACGAGCGCGCTCTCTCTTTGAAAGGGCAGGGAGCCATCAGTTCCCACGGAGTGGAATCGCGGTCATGAAAAGTGCAGTATACCCGTAGGATAAAGTACCATGAAGAAAGAGAGGAAGAAAGGTAAAGGAAAGACAGGGAGGTTAACCAGATATTATCTCCAGTTGGCTACCCTATACCGGGGGAGGAGCAAAGGGATGCGGTAGGTGACAGAGAGAAAGATAATTAACTTTCCAATTATAGTTGCTGTTGTCATAATAAATGTCTCGGTCGTCTCTTTGAAGTCGATCTGCATCGAAGTTTTCTGGCACTATCTAAGTACGAAGTTGGAGTGACTAGAGAACGATCAATGCAGAACTTATAACGTGTAATAGTGGCCGTGACGCATTGGGTTTGATCGGAGTCGACTCAGGAAGGCCCTGCAGAGTGCCGGCGCGACTGCGGCATCACTCTGATGAGATCGAATGGGCTCACTACGCCGTGGCTATCAGACTGAGTGTCGAAACGTCTTTAGGCTGACGATCGTATCGTATAAGCTTGAGCTAACTTCAAAGACAAAAGCACGCGCAAGAAGATGCCAGCAAATAGTTCGCCACTATATTATACTAAACGAGCAAACGGTTTTCTCAAAGACGGAAAAATACTCTTTAATATGTGTGTAGAATTCGCCTTCAAAACTTGACTAGCGAGTATTGCTGGCAAGAGGAAAAAGATACCTAAACAGTGAAATCAATGAACCATGTAAGAAAAAGAGGAGGAGGAGGAAAACATTTATTGCAAAAAAGAAGAAAGGACAAGCAGGTTCTAGCGACATGACGAGGGAAAGCTAGTTTAATGCGGTCAAAAGATGCTCCCCAACCATAGAAGTATCTCATCATCAGGGCAACAGTATATCAGCCTCAGTTAAAGAGTGTTAGCGTATCGTGCCACAGTACTGGTATACCGGATGGGTGGGCGGCAATAGAAGCGCTAAATGCGAAACATTGAGACGCTCGGCGTAGAAGGACTCGCTCTGAGACGTTGTCGCGTAGCAGGAATATTCTCTTGTAAAGCAAAAAAAAAAAAACTTCCAGAAAATGCATCCATCAACGTTAATATTTTGTTAACAACTCCCCAATATAAAGTGATTATAGCATAAATTTCAACGTACTGAGACTAGTGCTCGCTTTGCTTGTGCGCCGCACGACAATCTGCCGCCACCAGTGCCGCCTACCGTTGCTCTGGCGCTGGTGATGCGTACAGTTTATAATAAGATTCTTTAACAATGTGTAGCCAGGTAGCTGCAAAATTCCTGGCGCAGTGCGGCACCGTCAGATGCCACTACCAGTGATATACGTTCTCTGAGCTGTTTCCAAATGGCAACGCATATTTTTGGATGGCATAAAAGGAGGCACGATATAACACTTGCAAGAGGCAGTCTTTGGTTGGAGTCGACAAAGCATCCTATAGCAGTCGAACCAAACTAAAGCTTGCGTTTGTTCGTGAACGCTTGCCCACGTTTCACCCGTCACCGGCCACCCGCAAGGCGTATAGCGCAACAGAATTGACGATTTGGGTAATGATTTGAATGACAAAAGTAGCCGCTCGTATTCGTGAGCTTCAGCGCTAAACCAGAGCAGACAGAACGAGATAAGGGAAAGAAAGCCCACAGATCAACCGGCAGCGCCACATGTTCGGACACACGGCTGCTCCGTCACAGGACGGGTAGACATCCCGAAACGGTGGGCCTCAGAAAAGAAAAGAGCGAGAGAGAGAGACCAAAGCAAGGGGAGGAGTAGGACTGCTGGTCTTGCATGTCTGTCTTTCGGCCGCCAACAACTGCCGAAGGTACGTACCATCGCGGAGCCACTTTTAATGTCCCGCGCGGCAGAGCGCTTGTCACACGGCTGAATAATCCTGAACCCATTTTCATTTCGCAGACGACGCCTTTCGCATTTATACCGCTTCCACTCACCATCCCCCCTCCCCGCACCCCCCCCCCCCCCAGCCCTCTTGCCCACCTCCCTACCGTGCACCATCCTACTATGCAACACCCCTTCCCCAACATTCATGTCGGTCACTCATTGAGCTTGATGATTTTTTCCCGCTTCGTTATTTCACTTCGGTCACGGCGAGAGGGCGGGTTGTGAATCCGAAATGACGAGCATTGTAGAGGGTGTGCAAAAAAACGAAAAATGCTGGAGAGAAGTCAAGCCACCACGGCGCCTACCTCGTCGTACAACCATCAGCGGAGCGAGACGGCGCGTTTTTGAGACGAGCTTGCATTCGAAATTACGGCAGGCCGGCCAGCCGTCCGCCCCGTGGGTTCATTAATATGGACACTTTCGGTGGGGCGCCTGGCGCACGCAGCGCTGCGGCGACGAGTACAAAAAAAAAAGAAAAAAAGAAACGTGTTTCGACGCTCTTGCTACCTCAGCGGCGAACGCAGCATTCAGCACTAAGGCCAGGTTAATCAAAAACTGGTGACCGTCAGTGACGTCACTACGGTGAACGCTTAACGCTAGGGCCAAGTCACAAAGAAACGCCCGAAACGTTAAAGAAAGTGTGCGTGATGGTAAAAGGAACACCGTGCAAGTCGTCTTGGGTAAGGGAAGATGTAGGAGAACGACCTCGTGAGAGAACAACATTTAACACATTCCTGGCTTGTCTTTGGCCGTGCGACGCTAACCGGCGAGTTGGTTCTACACTGCACGATGACCTGACGACTTTAGAGATGACCAGGTCACATGCACCACGCGACATTAGTTTTCACCGGCGATTACCTGGGTGACGTCGTGACGGAGACTACGACGCATCCACCCCGTACCCTGACACAGCTGCGTCGACGCCAAGACACGCCTTACCAACAATGCGGCGGGAGTGGTTTACATAAAACTGCCGCTTAAACACCCACTAAGAACATGGAAGAGTCACGTGACTTCAGAGATGCGGAAGGTCGCATCTATTCTTTAGAGAGAGAGTGAGAGAGATAATAAGATAAAGTCAGTGAGATTACCCAATCGCACGTCCAGTTTGGTACCCTCCTCTGAGGTAGAGAGGATATAGGCACCAGAAGAGAGAAAGAAGGGGGAGAGAAGGAGAGCTAGTATAAGCACACACTGTGAAAGTACACATCGCATCAATAAACTGCCGCTGAGACATGTCGGCTTGATCTGCAGCAGTCTCGTTGCTCCTTTTGCGCCACGGACATCCCTCGGACGTGGTACAAGCATATTCATTCTCGAAAACGTTTCTTCCTTTCTCTACGTTGTACGAATGACCAAACGTGTACCCAAAAGGATGGCTAATAATTTTTTCCTCATAACTGAAGAGGTTAGTCAAGCGAGACGATTCGCCTGATACCTCAAGGTGTAATAGATTAGGAATTTAAAAAATAGACTGAGAGAAAAAGACTTAAATTTAGGAGACATGCAACCACACGCGAAGCACACTTGCACGACAACTCAAAGAACTTTTCAGTCGTTTACTGAAGCATGTACCCCGCAGCGAGGCTAATTCGAGAAATAAGTACACCAGAGAGAGTCGGCAGCGATAAACGCAGCCCCACATCGTCGACACGGCAAGAACAAAGTGCATGGACCCGAACACAAAACGCAGTAATCTAGTTCTCTCTTTCGGGAAGCAACAGACAAGAGAACGTAACGTGACTCCGTTAAGAGCCTAAAACCACGCAGCCGACAATAAACCAGATAAAAAAAAGCGCAGATGGAAAGAACAGGGCAGTACCAGCCTATGCGCTTTCACGGCTGTACAGCCGTACAAGCGCAACGCTGTTTTTTTTATTATTATTACTGCCATCCCGTCGCTCAACAAACTTTCACTACATTGTGTACAGAAATTAGCAGGGCATTTGCTCCGCACGGGAGAAACCGCGCCGGCCGATAACATCTGCGAGCCTGTGCTGAGAAAAAAAAAATTAAAGAGCCAGGACGTAGCGGATGACCAAATGAGGGAGGAGAGAGAGAGAGAGAGAAAGACGACACGCGAAATAAGCGGCGCAGCCAAAATGACGCGCATGCGCACGGGCTGGCGTTGAGACTTTACTCGACTGTCAGGGCTGACTCTGCGGGCACGGCGAATGACAAATTACAAATTCGAGTCATAAAAGCGTCGGGGCCGCCGCTTTAATTACGTAAACGAGGTTTTTCGCTCTTCCTAATGGTTCCGTAATGTGTTTCAAAGTTGCCCCAGCAGTCGTTTCGCAGGCGTGTTTGCGTACGGACGCGGCGCAGGAAGGGTAATGAGCGGAGGGAACGTAGGAAAAATAAATAAATAACTCAAACAAAGCTACAAAGGAGAGAAGGCAGCAAGAGAATACAGAGAAAGAAAAGAAACAGGTAAATGTTTGCTGCTCTGAAACAACCACGAAACAAGCAGACTTTCTCTTCCAATAGAGTACCAGCGTCAAACATCGACGCATCCTTAAGGGCCTAAACTAGGGCCAGTTTAATTAATATCTACACCCACCCTTCTGCTTTGCCTCTCCAGGTCAGTGAGCATGCAATGCAGTTGGTCCCCTGAGTTACTAAGCAAGGCAATATCATCAGCGAATCGCAAGTTACTAAGGTATTCTCCATTAACTCTTATCCCCAATTCTTCCCAATCCAGGTCTCTGAATACCTACTGTAAACACGCTGTGAATAGCATTGGAGAGATCGTATCTCCCTGCCTGACGCCTTTCTTTATGGGGATTTTGTTGCTTTCTTTATGGAGGACTACGGTGGCTGTGAAGGCGCTATAGACATATTTCAGTATTTTTACATACGGCTCGTCTACACCCTGATTTCGTAATGCCCCCATGCCTCCATCAATGAAAGCTATATATAAGGGTTGGTTATATTCCGCACATTTCTCTATCATCTAATTGATAGTATGAATATGGTCGATTGTTGAGTAGCCTTCACGGAATCCTGCCTGGTCCTTTGGTTGACGGAAGTCTAAGGTGTTCCTGATTCTATTTGCAATTACCTTAGTAAATACTTTGTAGGAAACGGACAGTAAGCTGATCGGCGTATAACTTTTCAAGTCTTTGGCGTCCCCTTTCTTATGGATTAGGATTATGTTAGCGTTCTTCCAAGATTCTGGTACGCTCGAAGTCATGAGGTATTGCGTATACAGGGTGGCCAGTTTTTCTAGAACAATCTGCCCACCATCCTTCAACAAATCTGCTGTTACCTGATCCTCCCCAGCTGCCTTCCCCCTTTGCATAGCTCCCAAGGCTTTCTTTACTTCTTCCGGCGTTACCTGTGGGATTTCGAATTCCTCTAGACTATTCTTTCTTCCATTATCGTCGTGGGTGCCACTGGTACTGTATAAATCTCTATTGAACTCCTCAGCCACTTGAACTATCTCATCCATATTAGTAATGATGTTGCCGGCTTTGTCTCTTAACGCATACATCTGATTCTTGTCAATTCCTAGTTTCTTCTTCACTGCTTTTAGGCTTCCTCCATTCCTGAGAGCATGTTCGATTCTATCCATATTATACTTCCTTATGTCAGCTGTCTTACGCTTGTTGATTAACTTGGAAAGTTCTGTCAGTTCTATTCCAGCTGTAGGGTTAGAGGCTTTCATACATTGGCGTTTCTTGATCAAATCTTTCGTCTCCTGCAATAGCTTACTGGCATCCTGTCTAACGGAGTTACCACCGACTTCTATTGCACATTCCTTGATGATGCCCATAAGATGCCATAAGATATGGCGTTCAACCTGCCATCAAATAAGCAGGTTTCGAGAGACGGCATAACGGGGGACTCCACATACATCCAGACCACTAGGGTCAACTTAACGTGCATCTAAATATAAGTACACGAGCGTCGTTGCATTCCGCTCTGGTTGGAATACGGCCGCCGCGACTTGGAAACGAACCCGCGACCTCGTACTCAGTCGGAGAACGCCAGAGCCACAGCGACGTGCCAGACAGGGACCTAAAACATGCGGAAAACACGTCCGACTACGACGCCAAAGGCGACGCGGACGAAGATGTCGACAACGCAGTCAACGCCTTCGAAATTAGAGAGTGGAGAGACTCTTCTTGCCTCGGAAGCGCGGTTTATGAATGTCAGGCCAAGGAACCACGTTACCCTCAGCCGATGCGAAGAACAGCTGGATTCGGCACACAGACTTACAGCGCAGTCGACTATAGAAACTTAGTACAGTGGACTGTACATGCTTAGTACATACTTAGTGCAAACTTAGCACAGTATGTGCATACTTAGTACAGTCGCTACCGCCGATGACAAATTTATTGCGCATAATCGCACAGATGCACGTGAAACTCGAGACTGCCAGACGACGGGAAACGCAAGAAAGGAAAAATTCCTGCGCCATGTGCGAGTCACGCTGTTGAGGGCACCTTTAAAAGTCCGTTACAAACTTCCGCTGCGAGTATCACCGCTAAACATAGGGGACAGAAAGCGAAGAACCACGGGACACCGTGCTGTGACCCATCCTTATGTGTAACAGTCATGTTGTGCTAGCCCAATATCTTACGAACACGGAACCGTAATGTATTGTGGCATTTGGTCATTCGTCACGCTTGTAGAGTACAGCGTACTTGAGTGCGAGGGCGAATATATGCTTGACAAGTGCTTCCACGAGTCGTCCATGCATACTGAACCATATACACTTAGCTCGACGTCCCTTTCCCGCCACCATCATCACATGATATCATTTTCATGTAATCCGTTCATTACATCCTTTATTCACCATCGTCCGCCTTAGCGGTGTGGCCTTGGTCTCTAACGTAAGGGCAGGCATCGACACACCGCAGTAAGCGCTGTCTCATACACTGACAAAAAAAGAAGAAAGAAGGCTGTAATGACAGGAAAATCAAACTTGGCACCTGAAGCAAGGGCGCAAGAGCTGTGAGAAAGACAGAGAGAGAGAAAAAAAATGTAACGAATACTTCGGGACGTGGGCGAGAAAGGCACGTCAACCGTGGCCGCCGTCATTACCGAATTTCATCAACCGGGCCCGAAAAAACACCCGTGGAGGGGGAGGGGTTGCAGCGGCGGCCCGGCAATTACACACCGCGGCAACAACGTGCTCCCGTTTGCCTTTTCTTCTCCCTAAAAAAAGTGCCCGCTCGGGATCTCTTCCATGCTCTCTCTCTCTCGGGCTCGCGCAAAAACGGATGGACTGCTACAGTGTCTACCCTCCCCCCCCCCCCCCCCCCCCAACAGCCCCTCGGCCCGAACTCTCACTCCGTCGCCCCTCGCGTCTCGAGCTGCTGCCTACGTCTCGCTTAATTATGCCAGAAAAGTTTCAAGCTGCGGGCCAGCCTTGTTGCACGCGGCCGCGTACGGCTCGCCTTGTCTCTTTCCTTTTGTTTGGCCCGCAAGGCTGCGCGCGCCGCACACCCGCTTGGGCGACGGGAAAAGCGGTGGACCGGCTCGCGCTTCGCATCGCCTCCCTCTCTCTCCCTCCCTCCCTCTCTCTCTTTATATATATCTACTATAAGGAACGCGGAGGCGAGAAAGTGCGCGCGTCTCGTGTATACGGTTTTGCGACGACGACCTCATTACGTCGAAACAGCCAAGCCGAGCCGAGCCGAGCCCGAAGGGTTTGCGACAGTGAGGCGCCGTGAGGTTGGATAGGGGGGGGGGGGGGGGGGGGGGGGGGACATATTCGCTTTTCTCGCTTCGGCAACACTTTATCCCCCCTCCGGCGACCGCAGCGTTCACGTCGGACGGCCGCTTTATTAATAAAATAATTCTTAATAACGAGGCACCCGACAGCTCCGTCACAGTTAAGTTGCGAGTCAATCCAGCGACGCTCCGTCGACGTCAACCCTTCGGGCCCTCGCGACGCTACTTTGCCCGGGGTCTTTGTTTACTTGCGCAAGACTCTTCCCACCCTTTTTTTTTCGTCCTGCCCCTGGGCCGCTAAAATAGCGGCGCCTGTTTTGTCGCCGTTGATTAAAAGAAGGTGAAACAGGCTCTGAAACGCCCATCGCGTTCACCCTTTCTAGTGATTCGATACTTGATCTCTCGACCTTTCTTTCAGCAAGATGCCCGCAAGACCGTCATATGTTACGCAAGGCAGCAGTATGGTTTTTCAACCGTTATGGGAGCAGCACGAGCCCCGAGATCGGGTAATGAAAAACAGCGCTCGCGATCTCGAAGGTCTGTGGTAACTTGGTGGTCTTGTAGCGTCTCATTCTACGCGCAATGTTAAAGAAAATCCAGCCAAACGAATTAAAAGGCCGTACACATCCTCTACACAGAAAGTAAGAAGGCATTCTCTTGATCGAACCTCGCTCGGATAGACAGAGCCGTCAGCTCAAACGTGATGATCGAAGATACATAGGGGTGTGCAAATAAGCTATTTTTAAGACCGAATCGAATACAAATTGAACAGTGGCAGAAGAAAATCGAATCGAGCAGTTTTCGAATAGTTATCTAATAATGAATCCCAGTTTCCGCAATTATTATAAAACAATCTTCACCGTACTAAGGACGCCAAGTTTCTGTCATTGCATAGCTCATTATGAAGCGCTGTTCTATAAAGGCACAAGTGGAACATTAGGAGCTAACAAAAATTTCTTTTTCATGCCCAAAACTCTCCAGAGAGTACGGATGATCGCTGCATAGATGATAAAGTATGCCGCTTCCTGATTGACGTAACCTACTCCATTAAGGAATTTCTAATTCTTTTCTGTCAATGCTATGCCCACAGGGATGAAAATTATCGTAAGTTTGCTGGAATTTCCTGCTTAATTCGGCACTGTTAACCCACTGAAACGCTCCAAAGCTATTCGAAAAGTATTCTGTTCGATTCCAAGGCCGAATTAAATGTGGCATTCGATACGTTATTCAAAAAGTTTCGAGTATTCGCACACCCTCTAACGATGGGGTGTAAGCGAGTAACTGAGTGCTCTGTAACGTGTTTTTCGACGTGGCTCTAACGTTTAGCCGCTCGAAGCAATTCCTCGTGCGAATAAAGACATTGGAAATTAATGCAAACCGAATCAAACGCTATTAATATTACTAGGGGGAACTACTGTCGCTCTACTTGCCATCGGACGAAGCGCAGCGAGACGTCAGGACAGGGGCACAACAGGGAACAGACACACAGCGACAAACGAAAACGGATTCACGTAAGCGCAGTGTGTGCGTCGTTGCATCTTCTATGCATGTCCTGGCGTTGCACTACGCCTCATCCGGGTTCAACATGTCTGACCGACAAACCGACATCGCCACCTTCGTCGACTGAACTTGTCCAACTACCGGGACGGCCATGCTTATATTACACGAGTCTGGCTGCCAACGTGGAAATCATTTTTCTTTGATTCTAAACCACGTCAAAAAACGCGGACATGATTTCACCACGCAGTGTGCTGAAGTCGTCGAATCGTAGCTATAAAAAAAAAGGCAAAGAAGGCGAATCAGGACAACATAAGCACATACAGTGAGCTTACGTTACATGATAAAAACTGTGCACAGTATTTTAACGGAATGTCACTCGCTTCCGGAAATTTGCGGAGGGGCATTCTTGTTCGCCTTTGCTCCGAGTTTGTGACAATTGAACCAGTCAGTGATCACCGATGTGCGAGCGCCTACGACTGATTGATTGATTGATTGATTGATTGATTGATTGATTGATTGATTGATTGATTGATTGATTGATTGATTGATTGATTGATTGATTGATTGATTGATTGATTGATTGATATTAAAACAAAAAGTTTTTTGCATTTCGTCCCCACCTAAGTGCGCCCGCCACGGTAGGGAGTTGGACACGCTACATAATGCTCAACAGCAGAACGCCAGCAGCGGACCACGGTGGCTGCCACTTTCCGGATAACAGGTGCATGCAGTTAATACGCGCATAATACACGCGGTGATAATGAAGAAAAAAAAACGGATAACGCGAAGTGTCAGAACGCACATAAGCGGCACACCCGTCCATCGAAGAAACGTTAAAAACAGTGCTTTATCTACGCCTCATCTTTGTACGTGCATCACGATAATAAAAAAGCACGCCTAATCTTAAGGGAGTCTTCGCACGCTTTGTTCCCGCTGAAATAAATAGGGTCACGGAGGGGTACATTAAGGCGAACAATGCGGTCAGCTCCATAAAACCTTCTTCAATAACGTACGCCACGTAATGAGGTTACTTTATTTAAACTCCTCTGCGTTCATTCCCAAGGCTTTCTTTGAAAGAAAATGCTTCTCTTTTTAATTGTATAGCTGTCCACCTCACGTTTTTTTTTTTTTAATATTCTTGTGTCTAGGTTAAACACCGCGTCTCTTTCTTTTTTTTTTTACTGCCTTTCGCCCCACGTTAGATAGCACTTGCTTTTTTTCACACTTGCTTTTTTATCACTCGGCTGGCTTTTTCTTTCTTTCTTTCTTTCTTTCCTTTTCTTTTTTTTTCTAGATGCTTTTATACACGGGGCTCAAACTCCCTACCCCTTGCCTCTCCTCCACCCTGCACCCTCAGCACCCCCGACCCCTGCAGGGCAGCCTCGGAACCCTCCTCTCCCGGGACAGTTAGGGTGGGTGCGGTTCGTGTTTTTAATACCACCCGCACACGCGCCTCCGCTGGCAATAAGGTGTTCCGCGGTCCGGAAACAATGCGCCGACCTCGACGAAGCTTAATGACTTTCTTATGCTGTCGCCGTGCTCCTAGAAGGAAAAGCGCGCGCAATGTGGAATGGGGCAGTAAAAGGAAAGCGGCATCGCGACGGCTTACGGGCTTGAAAGTAATGAAGAGGTGAAAGGCCACAAAACTTATTAAGGAGGCTTTAGAGCCTTCGCCGCAATTTCTTTCTCATTTTTCACTTGATGGCGCATTCATATGCTGCGTATATTGCTCTTAATGATATTAGTGACAACGCCATAGCGTCTTCGTTTTGTCTTGCTGGATTAACTTATACAAAGTTTTCGAAATTACTTCATGTACCAGGCGTTTCATGTAACTTGAACTAAGCATTTTAAAAAAGGCAAAAAAAAAAATAAAATAAGAACAGTACATTTTACGCGAAAGACAAGAGCTGCATGCTTTTCGCTATCGAGAATTGAGTCGCTTACACATTTTTGAGGTGTACTTAGTGATCTATTTGGCCAAGTTCAAACATGCAAATGTTTAGGTATTCGTATTAGTTCACACGTACGATTGCAGAACTTGCAGAGGGCGCTCACGAAACAACCAATAGATGCTCTTTTCGCGATGTCATATTTTACGTGGTGCTTCTCTCCGGAGCTCTGAAGTAAGCCGGCAAAGCATAAAAAAATCTGCCGTCAACGCGCGTTTGCGCATCTGTCGGAGCCAGCGTGCCAAACCGAGTTTGTGTTCTGCGATGATCTTTCTTTTAGTTGTGCTCGGGAAGGCAGCTTAGAAAGAAAATGAAATAAAATGACAAGCGGGGAGGTCAGCCCACGTGGGAATATTCGGCTAACCACCTTCCACCGGAGAAGGAGAAAAGGGGGAATAAAAGATAAAGGAAGAGAGAAAGTGCACCACGCGAGCGTTGAAAGCGACAAAAAAAAAAAGAAACATCACGCTGAAGCGTCAGAGTCGAACGCCTGCAGTTCGAAGAAATTGACCCATTTTCAGCGTTGAGTCGCTTCTGTGATACCGATCTTTTGCGCATGTAATGGTTGTATCTCTACTCGAGATGCCAGCGCTTCACTCAGTGGGTCGGGTACGTGCGTAAGGCTTAGAGCAGACGTAAAAGTGCCAAGGATTCGCAGTGTGTCACCCCGAATTTTGGTTAAGCAGCGCACTATGAAGAAACGCGTTCAGACAAACATGAATTATGAGGACATAGGCAGGCACTAAACTGTAACTATACAGAATAAAAACAGGAACAGCGCAACATAGGACGAGCGAGTAAAGAGCACAGGACAAAGCGCTGACTAGCACTCACTGACTAGCACTCGTTGACGGCAGCTAGTCAGCGCTCTGTCCTGTGCTCTTTACTCGCTCGTTCTGTGTCGCACTGTTCCTGTTTTTATTGCGAAAATGAACCAACCAGCCCCCTTGAACACACTGTAACTATATGCTTATTGCTCAAATATACGCATTTTCTCACTCATTCGCTCTCCATCTCTCTCTCTCTCTCTCTCTTTATTATTATTAAGCTCTTGGTAAACATACGCGATGCGACAGCTGCATGGCAAGGAAAAAAAAAGAATGAACTACAAATAGACGAGTATGATCATCACCGCATGCGCTCAAGATAAAATCAGATACCCAGTTTTTTTCACCGCCTGATTCATGGCCGATCCTCCAGAGTGGTTTGCGCCATCTCACTAGGTAACAAGAACAAGAACAAGATGATCATGTATTGGCGCGCTTTCTATGCAAACGATTCTGAGTGGCAGCTGATACCACGTGCGCTTCCATTTGTCGATTGCTATTGCGTCTAATATTTCCCTTGTTTCTTTGTTACATGCCCTGCGCACAACGGCTGTTCTTGTCACTGTGTATGAGCAGCCACAATATCTACAATCAAAGGCCGGACGTCCTGAACCTTTAGTTGTGCAGTAATAGCTGTATTTTGAGCCTCGTATCGAGGCTTAAAGAACACAATCTGTCCGACTGCCCAATACGTACCGCGTCACTGTAAATATTGCCCCTATTCTGACACGCCGTACACCTACTGATCAGGAGACAGTTGCGGATCACCAACTCACATCCGCACTGCGCTACTTAACAAGCGTCATCAGCGTGTTTTTCGACAACTGGCGGCCCCCAATCAGCAGAAAGACAGGCTGCAAAATTCTGCTGCAGGCGAGAGACGCCGAAGCTCGGCATGACATTGTTTCCACTGGTGCCTGTGGAAAATTACTGGTCCTTTAGAAAATTACTTCTCCGCTGGTGCCTGTAGAAAAGGGGGCTTCACCAGAATTCGCACCGACGAATTCCCTCTCCATAGCTCCTACATGTGGAGCTCCATAGCTCCACAGCTCCTGCAGTCCTAAGAATGAAAGGGTCAACGGAGCGTCGACGCTAAAGAAGTCAAGCTCGCCGTATATGGTGCTTCAAATGATTCGATGAATAAATGCTGATTATATCTTTCTAGTCTCTCTTTTTTTCATGTTCATTATTCCCTGACTTCGTATCTTATTCGTACTGTATTTAATTCATGCGTAATTACGTCGACCTTGTCTGCTTTAGCGACCACACTTGGATAGCTAATATTTTTCTGAAAGTAGTAACAAGATAGCCAGACCCCAGATACACGAAACTTCTGTGAAGTCAGCGAAGAAGACCTCGTCTTCAAGAGCACCCAAATTCCACGCCTGCGGCGAGAGCGCGGGGGATGCGGGAACGTCCAGGGTATACTCGTGTAGGTTAGCTCAAGCTCGGCAGAAGGCGGTAGTGGAAAAATACTCTATCGATCCCCGGTGTCTACTGCTAATTATACTCCTTTTTGATTATACCCTTATTTTATAACTATTGCTATGTGTTGTCTGTACGTATAGGTATAATTTGACACCATTTTCGTGTTAATACAAGACGTACAAGTCACCTAACCGAGCTTCTTTGTTTCATGTAGGGAACAAACCTATAGCCGAAGGAGAAACAAGAAATGATCTCAAAAAGACGCAGAAGTGGGGCCTTTTGAAACAGAAATTCACTCTAGCACTGACATCTGCATTCCATTATCTGCGCTTCCCGCGGAATAATAATTGGAGCACTTCAAGACGATCTGATGTTTCTTTTACTAATGTAAGATCCCATATTCCGCCTTTCAATTTTCGCTTACACAGGTCTTGTCTGGCTGTATCACTCTGTTATTCTTCAATTTACCTGAATCTATTGAACTTTCTTTTTCTCTCGCGCCGCCGCTTTTTGACACAAAAAAACTCTTAGAAGTAATACTTCGACAAGTTAGGCTATCATAACCTCGCCAACTAAACTCCCTTTAGGGCGCCTTCACTGATACTCAGCCACCTAGATTTTTTCCTCACAGTCTATACTTTTGTTAAGAGCACAAAAAGGTTAACTTGTCGAATTTCTAAAATTATCAGTCATTTCTCTTATTTTAGTTTCTGATGTTAGATTATACTACAAAAATTTTCAAAACTTCCTTCCAAATGTTTCAAATCATATTTCCGAAACCCCCACTCTGCTATGCACAAAAAAAAAGTTTTGCTTACAATGTTAATAAAAACAAATGTGAAACAGCCTGATTATTGGGCAATCCCCGGTAGTGGGTAATAAGCCAATATTCGGACACAAGAACATGAAATAAACAGCGATAGCCACCTTGCTAGCCTGGTCACCTGCACACTTCTACAAATGTGGCGTCGTCAGATAAAGAACCTTGCGCTACCCACATGAGCCTCCGATTTTCCGCTGACCACGCGTAGCGAAATTACAGTCTCCGGCGAAGATGGTATGTCTGTGGACGTCGCACAGTGTGGCTACGGTGAAGAGCGGCCCTGTTCGGATTAGCACTAATCACATTCACCTCTTGCGGCTCTCAATCTTGCCACAGGTGATCATCCGCATTACGTTAGATGACTCGCGTTGTTGCAAGTTTCGCGGTTCCACCGCAGCAAATCCTGCCTTCGCGAAAACGGAAATAACCTTTCGGAATCAAGACGCAGAAAAATAATCTTCGATTTGAAGGTGCTAATATCGGACAACGGGCCTGCATTCCTTAGCAAAAAGCATCAAGAGAGGCAAAGAGCTGTGGCCTCACGCTGCGACGTTGTGCTACCTGTCACCCGCAAGCAAATGCAATGGCGGTGGGGGTTACACGCAATTTCAAACGACTTATGTCGACGTATCCGAGTTTTAAAAGGCTGCTGGAAATGGTGCCCGGAAGCGGCTCCGGCTCATCAGAACAGGACTCATACAAGTAGGTTTGGGTCCAGTCCATATTTTTGCTGCCTATGGTAAGGTTCCAAAGCTAAGTGCAGACAAAGAGCTCGTGATTGCAGACAGGTTACTGCTGACTGAGCGTTGCAAAACTATCGGAGGAGCCATACAGATGTAGAAGAGCCACGAAGTTTCGGTTTGACAAACGGCGCAAAGGCCACATACCATACGTTAGACTGCAAAACCTGGTGCTCCCATGGAAAAGACTACCGCCGAAGCCAAGAGTCTAGGACCTCTTGAAGTAGTGAAATTATCGGTGCCACAAGGGGTACTCAATATTGTTGGGTGCAGGAATAATGAACAGCTGGAGTTTGCAGCCGCAAGTAACGTCCTTCACTATCACTCCAGGAGGGGTGACGCAGAAAAAGGAGGGAATGTAAGCTAGCCGAAGAATAACAATCAAGAAATGATGTCATTAAGATGAATAGACAGCGATGGCCGCCTTGTTGGCCTGGCCACTTCTTCCTGGACAAGATACCCAGATCTCAAGTACGTCAAACCTGTGTGAAGTAAGCTCAGAAGAGCTTGTCTTCAAGAAGCTATTGCTCTAAAATAGACAGGTCACTGCCGAAACCTTAGTAGTAAACTCTACGGGGCTGGACGAGAGAAAGCAGAAAAACAAAGATCCTGGTGCGTGAACCGGAAGTGAGCAAGCCTGATAACTGGGCATCAACATAGTATAGTCCCCTGCACTTGTCAGGAAATGGAGAAAGGACTTCAGCGTTGGTTTCATTGCAGAAGAATGCTCACGCGACCTGCCTGTAAGGAGGCCAGCCTGCGCCGCCTTCTACAAACAAGCGACTGCCACAGGATCCCGAAGGGAAATGTTGCTAATTACGAGCATTTATCACTTTAAAAAAATACTGCGCAGAAAGAATACATTGTGACCTCCATAGCGATTACGTCATGCTTACGGCATACATGGTCATTATGTAACCGTTTTATATATCTTAAAACCGCCGTCTGCGACGACTACACAGTCCCCCCCCCCCTCCCCCACTATCACCATACACAAACACACGCAGTTCTTTTAGATTTTTCGCACCTTATGAGTTTAAAAATAAAGTTATGTCGTGTTACCTGTCACCAGAGTTTATAGAGCACTTTGCGCCTTAGTACAGTACCAGTCATCTCCATTGCACACGAACAAAAAACATGCTCCTGTTTTTCTTGTGCACACTCGTTTCAATGCCATGTGCTTCGGAACAAAAGCATTAGACACACTTGTGAAATGTTGTTGGTTTAACCGCACAAGCCCAGTCAGAACCTCAAGCCGCTCAACCATCGAGATTCGTTCATACACTCACTCTTTTGCTCGCCAACGAATTGGCTCGCTCGATAACATATCGCCTACAAATGCAAGAAGGGTGTTATGTGTTGGCACAACGAATATACAGTGCAGGAAGGGAAAGGCGAGCGAGAGGCCTCCTTGATTAGATAACAAGATCGCAATCTAGAACTCAACTTTTTACCGCTCCCTTAGTTACTAGGCCCTCAGCACAGGCATACATCAACAAATAAATCTTGCTGCGAGTTTAATAAACTACAATACAATCAAGGCGGACACGAGCGAAAATAAAAGAAGCAAATCAGATAAAAGTAAATTTCGTCGACGGGAAATTCAATCGTCTCCTGTTTCTCTTGGCTGGCGGGTCCCACCGCCGCCTCCAATTCCATTCTCCTCCCGAGACCCGGCAAGGCAAACACCTAAATTCGTTAATTAACCACAGCCTTAATAAGTGCACACACAGACACACCCGCGTGTCTGAGAGTTCTCCGCCGCACGCTTGCAAATCAGAGCCCCAAGGCTAAAGTCACCGCCGCACTCGGCTTAATTTACTTTCATCTCAATTGTTGGCCAGCCCAACGAATCAGTTTCTTTCTTCGTTCCTCGTTCTCAAGAAAGCACACACACACACACACCCACACGACAGCCCTGCGCCAGATTCCAAGGAAACAAAAAAAAAAAAACTCAGTAAAACGCGAAGCAGATGTAAGACTAAGCCCCATACAAGAAAACGGAGGGTTCAATTGGAGAAGTTCAACTCGGAAGGTTCCTCTTGCGGTTTTGATTGATTTTCCTGTATACCTGATTTGCATCGAGGAATTAGCAGCTAACCATACGAGCAAGACTGCGGGGCGGAGCTGCTAAAGTCAATCTAAAGAGACGCACCAATCTAGAAATAGAAAAAAAAGGAGAAAAATTAGATAAGAAGTCCCGAAATGCAAACGCGAACCCGCCATCTCCTTCCCGTCCCAAGGCGAAGCTATGAAAACACTAGTAGACTAAGAAAGGCGTTGCACTAAGTATAGCTGTTGATTTGTCTGTCCTATTTTTTTTTTTCATTTCTGTACTTCCCGCGGGCTCGTTTAGTTGCGCCGAAATCTCTTTCTCGACTTTCACCCTCGCACGGAGAACGCAGGCGCGGCAACGTCGAAATAACCGAGTTTGAATAAGGTAGGCGGAGGCGCTTCGTAAATGAAAATACCGAAATAATCAATGGTAGGTGGGCGGGGGGCGGAGGTGTAAACTCGGGAGCTAGCGTGGATGGGTGTCTGCACGTGTGTGTCTGTGCTAGGCTCCGTGGGATGGCTGCGGTTTTCACGCTAACATGAAACTTGCTCTCCCCGGCGGGCACGGAAGCTAGAGAAAACGAAGAAGCAGAAGATGAGTGAAAACATTGAAAAAAAAAAAGAGAAAGTATTGGCAACTGTGAAGGCAGCGCTGGCGCGGTGCCACGGGAAGAAAATTTGCATAGCGAACAAAGCGTGCAGGGACGACCCTGGGGCCGAAAACTGCGGAGCAAGGAGAAGAGGGAGCCAGAGCTTGTTTATTTACGTTCATCAGCGCGCGCGCGTCCGGCGCTGTCGGCTTATTAATTTGCATAGACAACGCGAGCACAACGGGAGAGCGGGAACGAAATACGGAAAGAAGCGAGGGTCGCAAACGCGCAGCTACAGCGACGAATTTCGGCGCGGGAATTTACTTCCTGCCCGCGCTCTCACGAGAGAGGGACAAGTGCGGTTTTGCGACTGCGGTATGTCGCGTATATGTATACGGTCGTGGGCGAGTGAAAACGCGATAATAAGAGAACGCGTGGAAGCCTTCTTTACGTTCGGGCGTGGAGCTTACTGCTTCCCTCTGAACTTTTGACAACCTGCATGCGCTTACGTTGGCAGATTTGAATCCCTGGCGCTAATATCTTGTTATTATGGGCCACTTGCTTCGTAAGAGAGGTTTAGAAACGTGGAACGGCCAACGGTTTGCTCACGATAGGCGGAACTCATTTGCGTACGGCTAAAGGGGAAAAATATATCAGGCTTATTCAATGCAACAGCTCTCCGATGCCGCGTCTTTCTATCAGAAATGTGGCCACGTGTCGAGGTCCCGATGAGCAAGAGGCACGGCTTCTGAGATAGATGATCGGTTTGCAAAGTTGGAATGTCTTCTGCAGGCAAAAGGACGGGGTTTCCGGATTAGTTTTGGCCATCTGAGGTTCTTTAATGTACACTGACATATAAATACGCGAGCATTTTGCATTTCGCCCCCATTCAAATGCGGCCGCCACGGCCAGGGTCGAACCCGCGACCTCGAGCTCAGCAGCTCGGCGCCATAGCCACTGAACTACAGAAACGAATGGCACGAGCGCTCGTGAACGCTATAGCTGAAGTGTCCTGTGACAGGGTGGAATGGAAAAGAAAGCTCCCAACTTTTCGTTTTCTTTTTAATGCGAAAGCACTGTCTCATGAAGCGGAAAATCCGGCGGCGTGGCCAGAGATGGTGCAAAAAGTCACGTGATCACAGAGCCGCGCTCGTGCCACTGCTAGCGCATTCGTCATCGTCGTCGTCCACAATTGGCCCCGTGCAGCTCATCGTTCCCACACTGCCCCTCCCTCTGCAAAGGCGCTGACGGCACTGGCCCACTACCAGTCAGTGCGGTGATTTCGGTGAGTTCTGTCATGCCTTCCGATAGGCCAATGCCTCCTTTACTAGATGCCTGCCGCCTGAGCCAAGAAGCTGGTTCCTGCCCCTCTCCTCTTTACTCTTCCCCACCCGGGTCGGCTGCGAACGCTAGCTGCGGTGGCCGCTACAAATCTAAACCACGCAGCCCTGCCTCCGAGATTTTAACGGCGTCTTTTGCGATCCCGGTTGCTGGACCCGTGGTCTCTCGTCAAGCCGTTGGTCGAGCGCGCGCCAGCCTAGTAATCGTCACTTCCTCCACAACAGGAAGTGGGTCGGCTGCGAGCGCCGTCTCTCCGCGACTACCCTGAACTACGAGAACCTCAGCTCCAATGTGAAGACTAGCGACGCGGCAGCTATCTAGTAAAGGAGGCATTGGATAGGCGAACCTTCGACGGAGATGGTACAAAAAGTCACGTGGTCACAACAGAGACAGACCACGCCGGTGCCCGGCCTGTATATAGCGCCGAGCGTCACACCGCCGTCATTCGGTGCAGCGATTTCAGTGAGCTCTGTCTTGCGCTCCGATGGACGAGCCTTCGACGTCTAAGTCAGTAGCGACGCCCGGTTCCTTTGGACGTGTACGCAAGTGCGCGAACGAGGCCGAGGTACGCGATGCGAGAAATGATACAAGGCAACGTGAAAACAATACCATTACCTTCCGCAAAAGAAGTCGTCATCGGGAAGATGCTGCAGTGCTTTCGCATTCATCCACGTGGAGATACCATGACTTTAGTTTCTTGGCTCTTTAAAGATACCGTGACGGCCGCACTTTTGAGACCTGGCGAGTGCCACTCAATGTCATTGCCAGTATCAATTTACATCTAATTACCTCTGTACATCTAGTTACCTCTGTACTGGGTTTAACAGAACCTTTAAATAACACACGTGGTATAAGAGGCTGTAGTTCTTTACTAACAGATTCTTTCTTTTCTCTCTCCTTCTCAAACAGTTAATGATTCTGAATGGTCCTCGAATGAGCCATTCAGAGCACTAGTGTTTCGGGTAAGAACCATTGGCGCTGTTTGGCCATATCTGGCTCTTGCGCCAATAAAATCTATACATCGTCATCGGGTAAGAACTTCGTTTTCTGGAGCATCATCAATTCGATGCATCACGGTATCGCTGAAATAAAAGCGAGTGTAGCAGCATAATGAGTGACCGCCAATTATAGGCGTTTTCCGCCACCTAAACAGGATAGAGAGAGAAGAAAGCGAAGAATGGTAACAAAGTCACTGCTAGATTCCTACCCTACACGAGGGTAATGGAAAAGGAGAAAAAATTTAATAAAGGAAAGTATGAGAAGGTGATGCCTAAGCGCACCTGCATCATTCGCTATCCAAACTGGGGTAGCCTAGACAAGTCATGATTGGGAACTGCACAAGTTGTGCGTTTCGTATGTGGAGGTAACGCCCAACACCAGGGCCCCCAACGTCCTCTGCTCAATGAGCGGTATGTAGTCCGACCGGTCTATAGTAGCACGCAGAGAACGTTTCTTAGTAAAAGAATTGGGCAGTGGCAACGGATATGTGCTCAACAGCCCTGCCGCAAATGCACAAAACTAACACGAGGGCGCGACAAGAAATCGAGCCGTCGACCAAATCCTCGTTACGAAACCGCAGAACGTGCGATTCATAAGAAAGAGGTGCCGTGAAAATTGTTCCGCTGAACACAACGTGCCAAACAACGCCTCCGAGCCGGCCAGGTATAATGCCCAGCGATGCGAACAAGCCACAGCACTTCGTGCGCGAATGCTGAAATTTCAAAGGAAGCAAGAAAATAAAAGCAAATTTTTGTCCCATTTCGTTCAAAAAATTAAATGTCACGAGCGGGTAGCATTTTTTTTTTATAAGAAGTATTAGTCTACGTCAACAAAGCTCACTTTTGAGATACAAAGGGAAAAGCAAACTAATAAAAAAGCAAGCGCAAGTTAAGTTGATCACAGTCATCAGACTCGTTCACGGGATCCTAACGAGACCGAACGACGTGATGCCACACAGAATGAACTCAACGGTGCGCCAATTGCGCGGCAGGCAATGTAATGAACTCTGTCAACGACTGCCCTTTTACTCGAGAAGCGCGATATCCCAAAACGACATAAAAAAGAATTTATTACAAATCGAAGCAAGCGAGTCTTCTTTCTTGTGTGTCTGCTTTGCCCCAATGTAGACAGACAAGAAAAAAAGAGAGAAAGGGTGGGAGAATAGGAAACCGAGAGTTAATCGCACTTTTAGCCCCAGTTCAGATCTGAACTGTTCAAACAGGCCAGAACCGTCGCAACACCGCTGCTCGTCAAACCGAAACTAAACGGCGGGAAATCAGAGAGACGCTGACATGGCTAAGTGTGCTCCACCGTGGAGCGATGTAACCGAGAGAACAAAAACCACACGCACAAAAAAAAGAGAAAATGGAACGAGAGAACAAACCATTTTCGTTACCTCGCGAATTACGGCGACGACAGAAACGCCAACGAAGCTTCGAACAAGATAAAAAATAAAATTGACAAGAGCGTGTTTGATCAACCGCAAGCAGAAGTAAAAGGGGCAGACAAAGAAGGGCAATTTAGCCCACGTTTTTACGCCGATACCCACGACCTATCTGTCTGTTTGAAGAGAGTACAGAAAGAACGCACGCACACCACAGGCGTACGGCGCGGTTCCGGGTCTTCCGCATTTAGATCCCTCGGCTGAGCTCCACTCTCTGCGACCGCAACACAGCTTCAGTATCCTAACTTTGGCTCCACAAAATCGTCGCTAGAGCAAACCTTGAAGAGCGGAGCGGGGGTTCAAAGATGAAGCAAAGAAAAACTGCATCGGATTCGTTTCGACTGCGCGACCTTTCTGCGGCGACGTCGAAAAGAACAAAACGGTATAAAAGAACGACAAAATATAGTTGAAGCGCCACCGGTATTCGCTTCTTCCACTCCCCTTCGCATCCGATTTCCACCTTCCATTCGGCACTGAATCGTTCCTTTATTTCACACTGCCAAATTAGGTTTCCTCCCCAAACTTCTTCATTCATTCTTTCTTCCTCTCTCTCGCGACCCTTGCCTTTCTGCGCGGCGCTCGCGAGACCGAAATTAAATTTCACTTCCTCCGACAAAACGGAATTCGATTGGAGAGCTGAGACGCGGCGGCATAGTAACTCAATTCAACGCACCGGGACTGAAAGGGGAGAGGAAGAGAGAGAGAGAAAAAAAGGGGGGGAGGAGCACGGCTTTGAAAGTTGAAGGCGATGACACGAAGCAGGCAGAAAAAGAAGGAAACGAGGAAGAAGCGTGGGGAAAGAGGGAAGAGAAGGATAGAGTTCCCTAATATGAAAACTCTGTGGGGTGGAAGAGCAGCCTGGACGGAGCTTAAATGGCCTCGAATGGCATGCAAAGAAAAGGGGGAGGGAGAACTACGGTGAGAAGAGGCTGGAATATTAGTAGATAGAGGATACACAGAAAAAAGGACAGCGAAGAAGGTTGAACACGGGCTAGCGAGTGGGCGATATGAAAAGGGAGAGGGTGGGAAAAGACGCTAGAAGAGCCGAGCTCGTAATCAGTTTGATGCATTCACCGCGAAAGGAAAGAAATAAGGACGTCCAATCAACTGTGAGGACGAAGGCAATGCGCGAGGAATGTCAGAAAGACGACAGCAACGCGAGGAAGGCAGCCAGGAAGGCACAGCGAAGAGTGACCTAAATTCAGCTTAAGCGGGAATACGCAACTCCACTTGTTGCTAAGCTAGTCGGTTCATGCGCATTGTGGTGCAATGGGACGAGAAATAAAGCGAAGAGCGAGACAGGAAAGAGACGATCCTTACTGTCCTCGTCTTACTTTCACCTCCCATTACACTCTAATGGGTTATGTGCAGAGAAGGCACGGACGAGAACTAAGGCACGCATACGTATCAGCTTCCTTACGTGTGTTTATGTGCGCCTTAGTCACTGCCCAACTGTGGACGAACAAGAGATGACTTTGACCGGAGCCGACGTTTCAACAAGGCGACAAGTCTTCGTGGAACGCTGTTGAAAAATTGACTTTCCAGCTCAATTATTCCTTTGTTCTCACCTACTGTACATCATTTCAAGTCTCCACCAACTTGTGAACCTTTGCCTTGTATGCATAAAAATTAAATTATGGGGTTTTTCGTGCCAAAACAACTTTCTGATTAAGACCGCAGAAGACCAGCGAATCTAGAGCTGATAAAGTTTTTCACTCACTCACTCACTCTGATTATGACGCACGCCGTAGTGGAGGACTCCGGAAATTTCGATCGCCTGGAGTTCATTAACGTGCACCTAAATATAAGTGCACGGGTGTTTTCGCATTTCGCCCCCATCGAAATGCGACCGCCGTGGCCAGGATTCGATCCCGCGACCTCGTGCTCAGCAGCCGAACGCTATAGCCACTGAGGAACCACGGCGCGTGCCTTGTACGGATAGTCATTTGATGTGTTTAGCGTGTCATGACATGGTACTCATAGCTAGCTTGTCCAAGAGAGAAAGAGAGAGAGAGAGAGAGAGAAAGACAGACAGACAGAAAGTACAGGCACGGAGGCTACCCAGACGGTCGCCCGGTTGGCTAACCTGCATGGGGTTAGGGGATCAAGAATTAAAAGAAAAAAGACGAGAACGCAAAAGGAGAGGTACAGTCAACTTGCACCACAGTAGACGCTCGGTGTCTGTAAGCGGCTTCTCAAGTCCGTTGATTTGAGGAAAGTCATATAGCGCGCTTAGCTTCCTGGATTGATGATGAAGTCGCCCAAGAAGTAGAACAACACTGAGATTATTCATCGCTGCTCATTTCCCTTTACGCTGTTTATCCCTTCGTTTTCAACCAAGCAGTGAGTGTTGGGTAGTCGGTCTGAGGTATGCTGCTCGGGCCAACTACTTTTAATCAGCAATCATTAACAGCGTCTTTTGAAATTCGCTGGCACTGTAAAACAGCGAAAATGATCAGCGTAGAGGAGGGACCGGCGAGAATTAGACATGCGCAAAGGGACGTTTTACACTCGGTCGTTTGACAGGCGAACAAAGTCGATTCTAATAGTCACTATATTCACTGTTCACCTGACTTGTTCGCATTTCGACATTGGCTGAGTACGGAAGTTCTGGGTTTTGCCTTTTGGCACACAAAATACACAGGGACAGTTTAGACTGGCGTAGACGAGCGCTTTCTCTACGTTTGTCTAAAGTTTCCCTGTGTCTTTTCCGCACTAAAGGCTAAAATGAAATACAAACATGCCCAAACTTACGTTCTTTCAAGTTATGGGTGTTGAAACAGGAAGCGTTGAAGTAGGTGTATGGCACGTTTTCCCAGTATCGACAGGAAATAACTAGTCCCAGTGAAAGTAAAGAAGTGTGAAAGTGCCGGACTCTCGGTAAGAATAGAGCACGCCTTACGAATACACTAGGTGCAAATATATATTTAGGCTTGTTATATATGCCAGTGTAACCACTGTCGTGGGTAAAATACGGGGTCTTTGCAAGAAATAAATACAAACGCATGACAGAACACCGAAGCGAGGCCCACTCGATTCAGAAAGCTATCTTCGTCGAGATCTTGACAAAGATAGATCAATGTAATCGAAACGACCACCAGACTTGTATGAGACACCACCTAACCTGTTTCACATTCCTTTTTCCACGGTGCGTTTTCGATATCTCTGCCTCGAGATTTTGACTTCGGATTTGCTCTTGTCGAACGTGTTGTCTGCTACGACAAATCATGGACAGCATGACTCAGCAATAGAAAGAGTGAAAGATTTGCACGTCCAGTTGCTTCTTGCCCGTAGGTACATGTTCCTAAAGCCGCACAAAAAAAAGCAGCATTACTGAACGGCATAAGAAAAGTAGTCTGCGCCGGAACGAAAGCAATCATATTAGAAAATGTTCTGACGCGTACACTAATTAAACAGCCACATACGAAAAAAAAAAAGAAGACAGGAAAAAGAATAATTTGAAGGCATCCAGCGAGCGCATGAAGAGTGGGAGAACCTGCACTAAAAGGATTCCCTTAAGTAACCGTATCACGCAGCCTCGCAAGCAAATTAAGAGAGGGAAAAAAATAGAAAATCAAATTTGGAGTACAGCTCACACAGTGCAATGCGCAGAAGGGACCCTGCGAATCAGCCAAGAACTCAAAAAGAAAAGAAACAATAGAATTCCAGGCGACAAAGTGAAACTCATGAGCGTAAGTGGCAAGGAAAAGGCAAGAGCAGGGTGTTTACCGGCGAGAGGAAGCTGGGGCATCCAGCAAACAGGGCAAGAAAACACGGAGAGCGAGCGCAAACGAAACGCAGCCAGCCGCTCTCGCAAGTGGCATTCCACGGAGGGCGGGCGTGTTCCGCCGCTGAAAAGGTCCCGGCGCGCGGCAAAAGTGGATTAGGGGGCACACGGGCAGGACGGGAGTCCCGGCGGCTAATTAAAGAGTATTTTAAAAGGAAGGGGACCCCGCGAACGGTCCGACGCTAAAGGCAGCCCCCCCCCCCTACCGCTCTCTTCGCGCACGGAAGTTTAAGCAGGCGAGGGGCACGGCGTCACGCATCCTTCCCGGGATGAAGATGCACGCTGACAGCGAGCGCGAGGGCGGAGGCGACGTTGAGAGAGAAGATGAGGGAGTCTCGCACAGGCAACGGGCGCACTGTTCCCGCGATGCGCTTAAGGGAGACACCGAAGGTAAATTATTAGCCCGAGCTAGATCGATAGATTGTTTCGTCTATAAGTCGATCATCGCTTCCTGCGTTGCCACCAGACAAACTCTCTCTGCGTAGAAGACTGCGGCCGACGGGTCCCGCTGCTACTCCCGTATTGGAACCGCCCGCGAAAAAAAACGGACGAGTTGAGGTAATCTCCACGAGACCTCCTCCCTCTCTGCCCCTTTCTGCAAATGAGTCGGCACTGACGTCACAGAAGAGGCACCATAGTTCACAACCGTTTGATGCACTTGCTCGAGGTCGTCAGCTGATACTGCTTTCTGGGCCACAGAAAAACCTGCACTGTTGCATGGCCCGCATACAACGCGTTTTTGGTGAAATATCCTGAGATAACAACGGCGCCGTTCGGCGGCACCTTCTATCAGGCACTCAGCAAATTACAGCTATTCCCTCCAAGATTTGTGCACACATCCTTCGTGTATTCTTTACTTTATTTCTCGAATTTATTTCTGGGTGATTAGACACATAACGCACAAGGAGCTATGCCAAGAATAGCATTGCCTGATGGCCCATGTCGGAGGCTTTAATAAGAAACGAAAGGTTTAAAGAACAATTGCAAACGGAATGCATAAATTCCTATTGTAAGTGACTATGACTGGGGCTAGAGGAGTTCAGACACTGAACTCCTCTAGCCACAGTCATAGTCACTTGAAATCCAAGACCAGGGCGAACGATGCCCCGAAGTGAGTCTTCGAAACGCCATTTCACGATATGACCTACTTTCGGCCCCGGGATGGGCCGACATTCAACCGGACCTACATATACGAAAGGCCTGGCCCGATGGCGAAACACGGCTTGCCACACGCAACGCCAATGTGCAGTGTGGACCGGGAAAAAAAAACGCGCATTTTCGCTTCGCCAATGCGACATAAACAGCCGAAAAGGAAGGACACGTTCTTCGCGGCATACATCGCGATGCCACTCTGCGTGCAGTCGACGGAACGGAAAATTGAAAGCAACGGTTCCGCACATGTCACCCCTTTGGACCAACGAAACGTCAATGTTTATTTGCTCTCGCGAGATACGCTTTTTTGCATGCATCGGAAGTGAGTGGGCTCTCCATTTCGTGGAGTGGACATATAGGCTTCGATTCGCATTTCCACTTTTTTCCATTATCTCAAGCAACACGCGAAAACCACGAATAACGCACAGGAATAAACGCATGGGGGGGGGGGGGGGGGGGGGGGGGGCTGTGAACGGGAATGGTCCGGGGCGACATTCCGGACGCTGTTTTGTATACAATGCTAAACGGCGTCCACGGCGACGACGTTAAGCGGAAGGGACGCTACCTTGCCAGAACCGTTTCGCGACTTGAGAACGAACGCCTGCTTTATCCAGTGTTTTATCGGCATTTCCCGATGGACGAATGCAGATACGCGGAAATAACGGCAGGAGTAGGTACATAGGTAACACCATACACACATGTCACCTTGTGCACGAAGCTTCGGCCGTGGCTCCGTCTAAGCGATATGATAAAATGTGCGCGTAAGAAGAAAGCCGAATTTGCAACCGGTAATGCGGTTGCCACGAACGTGTAAAAAGAAAAGAAAAAAAAAGAGAGAGAGACCGAGTGCCGCTCCAAATGAATGACGTAAACAGAAAGAATTGAACGTCAAGAAGCGAATCAGTATTTGACATTTCAGGTAAATAAGCGAAACATCGATTTGCAAAAAAAAAAAAAAAGAAGAAGAAAGAAAAGGAAAGAGAAAGAGAAGCGAGAAAGTAAGATTGAGTGAAAGCCTTGGCTACCAGCAGATGCGCTGGGAAAACACACACACACACACACACACACACACACACACACACACACACACACACACGCACGCACGCACGCACGCACGCACAGAGAGAGAGAGAGAGAGACGGAACTGCTAGCACGCTTGAAAATCGTTACAAACACTTCCTTTGCAATTCATGACGCCAGGGAATCCACTTTACTCTCGCAAATACACACACATACGCGCGCCCGGTCCCTCCGTAAGACACTATTTGTACGCAAGGCAGACCCGCTTATGTTTATCTTCTTTTTTTACCAGCCTCTTCAAGCGAGCGTTTTGCGACCGCACGATGACAGAAATCTAAGCAAAAAAAAAAAAAAAATTTCGAGCCAATATGAAAACGCGCGCCCACGTGCACTACATGCGAAGCAACTTGAGCGAAACACATCGTCCGCGGGTTATGTAAATTTAATTTACCTTCCGCTAAACCTCATGTCCATTCGAGGCCCATGTTTGCGGGTCGTCGGGCGAGATTCTTCATTTTCCTTTATTTGTTTCCCGCAGCCTTCGGTCGCACGTCGCTGGAGGGGCTCAAAGATGAAATGAAAAGGCCGGCCACGCGAGCGCCCCATATAGACACCCGCTTATGTTGCATTTACGTTCCGCATTACACCTCTATTTTCTTTAGTGTCTTCTTTTTTTTTTCTTTCTTTCTTCGCCAGTTTTCACATGGCTATCGCGCTGGGCAGGATGCTCTTATTACCATTCTAGAACGGCGGTACCAGAAAATAAAAATGAAATAATAATAATAAAGATAAGTACTGCGCCGCAGTGACGTTCGTGCTGGAAGCCGAAATAAAGAGGAAAAAAAAACGCCGCTCTTCAAATGCCAGTTTTGTTTGCACTGGACGCAAAGTCAATAAGAGTGCGCGCACGTGAAAACCGTTTTCCGTCTGGCGGAGTACCGAGCTGTCCCTTTTATTTTTCTTACTTGATTTATTAACTTTTTCTCATTTCGGCGTATTTCGCATTGAACGAACATTGCCAGAACGGCGGAAACGAATCGACGATTGGGAAACTTATATGAACTCGGCCGTGCCCGTATGTATACGTGAGCTCCGCGGTTTGCCCGTGAGATGATGGCGAGCGGAAAACAAAACCAAGCATTGATCGAGTTCGCTAAATACGCAAGTCGGACCCTTCAATTCGGAACGAAAGTTCGCCCAGGGAACCGAACGAAGAAGAACAAAAGAAAGAAAGGAAAGAAAACATAGTCTGAGCAAATGACTTGGCATTTAGCGAGAACAGGCAAAAATGTATGATTTACTGCGCGTTCGCCTTTGGTCATTAATCTTACTTCCCGTCGCGCAGACGGGCCGACGTGAAATCACAAATAGACAGAATCACGCTGACCTGCAGGGCTTGCGTCATTTTCCGTTCTTTAAAAAACGAAGCTGACGGTCATTCTTGAGGCTATGTTGCTACCCGTACCTCGATCACATCGATTTAGAGTATATCAGGCACGTCTAAACCCACAAATTTACTTCAAGATGATGATTTATTGGCAACGCCTTTGAAACAGAGCGGTGAGAAACAGTCACCTAGCCTGCTTCAGTTAATCAGTTTTGCTATACGTGCTTCTCATTCTAGCATTTCTGCATGTATCTCCTCGTTTACTCTTGTCTTTTTCTTCCTCTTAACTTCGCTATCTACCTTGTACCGCTACCTGTGTCTGTAACGGATCCGGTCGTATCAATCACTTCCCTGTTTTTTTTTTTTTCTTCTGACAATTGTACCGCGCTTGGTAGCGCCACCTATAATCGTGGTCCCAAAAATACTTGTACGACGCCAGCACACCTGCGGCATAGCGCAAACACAAGGTTAAAAACAAAGCGTAGTAATAGGTGTAATTAATGAAAGCTGAAAAACGGAATGCATACAATTTCGGCAGCAGGTGTGTGCGTGCGTTCCGCACACACACTGGCCACGTAGGTAAGAGTGCGTGCATGCGTGCGTGCGCGCGCGCGTGTGTGCGTGTGCGTGTGTGTGTGTGTGTGTGTGTGTGTGTGTGTGTGTGTGTGTGTGTGTGTGTGGGTGGGTGGGTGTGTGGGTGAATGGGTGGGTGGGTGGGTGAATGGGTGGGTGGGTGGGTGGGTGTGTGTGTCGGCACAGAAAAGTGTGCCGGGCTGACGCAACCTACTTCACGGCAACACGGGAGGCCGGGTAGCGTTTAACGACAGCTTGCTTCTCGCGTTTGACAAACGCAAAAAAGTGCCCAGAAAGAAACGTGGGGACCTTTTTTGCTGGGGAATATTGCCTCCCTTGCGCCTCAAAATGCGCCTTTGCGTAAATATATTAAGTAGGACGACGCCCTTCGCTTCGTCGGCCGCCTCAACGTCCGTCCAAACGGGATACACAGTCATAAAGAGGTCCACACATAGTCTGTAAAGGCGAAGCGTCAGTTTTATTGTCATCAGTGGCTGGCCCGCGTTACTGCGCCACACTAAAGATAAGGTTCGCCACTTCGCAATGCATATTCGGCACTCTGCCAGTGGCGCGATAGTCGGCGGCTACGGGAGGCATATGTGCCACGTGGACAAGCTCGGCGTATGCGTCGCCCAGCCATGAACAAGAACTTCAATATAATGTGCAATTGAATATTGAACCCCAAACGAATTCGCAATAACAACGTGTCAGTGTCCATTGGACTACGGGAAGCTCAAGCAGCATCTACCTAACCGGAAATCTACGATACATAACGGTAATTTAAATCATTTTAAAATTTAATTCACGTAGGGTATTACGTACAAACGGGTTACAGAAGCCGATGAAGAAGCTGAGCGGAGCCGCAACATAATCTGCCTAAAGGTGAGCTGAGGGGAGAGAGAGAGAGTTCAAAGTTCGTTTACCGCACACCGGAATGTCGTGGAGCTCTTGATGAAAAGCGGATAATTTGGTGTGTATCACAGCCCACCGGTCACAAATAAAACAGTTTTCGGAACATGGTATTCGGGAAAAAAATTTTAACGGGAGCCAATGTGCCTACCGTCTGCGCGAATGCGTCTACAATGGATCACATCCATATCACCAATAAGATGATTTAGCAATCTGCAGAGTAGAATCAACCCATGTGATTTCATAGATTATGAAAAGGCATGTGATTCAGTAGAGATGCCATCAGACATAGAAACATTGCGAAATCAAGGAGCATGGAACACATACGTGAATGTCTTGGAAAATACCTACAAAGCTTCCACAGCTACCTTGGTTCTCCGCAAGAAAAGCAGAAAATTACTTGTCAAGAAAGAGATTATGCAAGAAGACACAGTCTATCCAATGCTATTAACTGCATACTTAGAAGTATCTAAGCTACTAGACTGGGATCGTTTAGGAGTGAGGATCAACGGCGAACATTGACCTGTTCAGCGACACTGGAGATTAACTGCAACAAATTATTAAGGATCTTAACCAAGAAAGTGCAAGAGTGGGATTGAAGATTAACATGCAGAAGACAAAGCTAATGTTGAATAGTCTGGCAAGGAAACAAGAATTCATGATCGCCAGTTAGTCTGTAGAATGCTTACAGGAGTATATTTATCTAGGTTAGTTACACGCAGGCGACCCTGACCATGAGAAAGAAATTTGTAGAGAAATGAAAATTTGGGAGCCTACGGCAGGCATTACCAGATCCTGACTGGAAGCTTACCACTGTCATTGAAAGGAAAAGTGTACAATCATTGCATTCCACCGGTGCTAACATATGGGGGAAGAGAGAGAGAGAGAGATAAGACATCTTTATTGAAAATTCCCTGCTGGGTTCGAAAGGGGGAACGGAGAGTCTGGGAGGCCAGCCCCGCAAAGCTCCACATTCCGTCAGACGCAGGCCAGGCCTTGAACTGTAGCGGCGTCATCGGCCAGCCTGACGGCCCAGAGCTGGTCTTCTGGGCGTTAGCTGAGCAGTATCTTAGCCGCAGAGGAACTGTTCGACTCATCTGGACGCCAGGTCATGCAGGGGTAATTGGGAATAATGCAGCGCACCACGCTGACCCCAGCAAGTATCAACCGGGGGAGTCACTTGCGTCGCCAACCTCTCTCCGGACAAGAAATCCGGAGAGAGACCCAAACCGAACTACGGCCTCCAGAACCAGAACCAGATCAAGAAATAACAGCTTCCCAATACGAACAAATTACTACTTACGGAGAAATCCTCGAATACTACCGAACTGCTCGCTATAAATACCCTCATCCTGATAAATCATTAAACAAACACCAAGCAACTACGTGGAGACTTCTAAAAACAAGCACTTTCCCTACGCCACTACTCATGCACCGAATCCAAGCATACTCATCACACTGTAAGACATGCAATACACCACGTGCAGACCTCCATATGGGGAAGAATCTTGGATGTTAACAAAGAAGCTGGAGAATAAGTTAAGGGCCACGGAAAGAGCGATAGAACGAAAAATGTTAGGGGTAACGTTAAGAGACAGGCAGAAAGTGGCGCGGATCAAAGAGCAAACGGGGACAGCCGATATTCAAGAAAAAGAAATGGAGCTGCACAGGCCATATAATGCGGAAGGCGTATTACCTGTGGCCAATTAGATTTGCAGAATGGGTGCGAAAAGAATGGAAGAGCAGTCGAGAACAGCAGAGAATTAGGTGGGGTGATGAAATTAGGAAATTTGCAAACGCAAGTTGGAATCAGCTACCGCAAGACAGGGGTAATTGGCTATCTCTGGGAGAGCCCTTCGACCTGGAAAGAGGGCGGGGTGGGGCAGCGGACATAAAGGTAGGATGCTGCTGCTGATGATTACGAATGCGTCTACCCTCTATTAGAACGCGCGGTGCATACTTTTCCTAGGAAACCAAAGTAGCGAGGGAAGAAAGTGATTTTTCTTTCTTCCTGTTTCTTCCCTCGCTCCTTTATTCCTTCCTTTCATCATTGCTTCATTTCTTTCTTTTCTGAGAGTGTGTGTGTGTGAGGGGGGGGGGGGGGGGGGCGGGTTCCATTATTCGAGAACTGAACATTGGCTACACACAGCTGCCTTCACGGTAGTCTGCGTACAAGCAGGTAAACTGGAAAAGTGTTTGGTTGGTTACCCTATATATATAGGGCAAGAAGGAAGGCGCTTCCCTAAACACATGAACGCAGGAGTATCACGCGGCGAAATGCGATCAAACAGGTCCCCTGATACTGAACGCGGTGGCACCTTCGAATCCTTGTTTGCAAATGAGCTGCGAGGTCTCAGTTCCCGCATCTCGCTCAACACGGTGATGGGCTGCTACAACAAGTGAGCCGTTGCTACGAAGTCGGCGGTGCGCGACGACAAACTGAAGTAAGCACAACGACAAGGCTACACAAGCGGAGGAACTACACAACGAAGGCAGCTACAGGCGTAGCAGCAGAAGGAATACGCGTAACAGGCATGAAGAGGTACAGCTAAACACGATAATTTTTAATTGCAACGCCAAGCTGACTTACGTTCTTTTTTTTTTTCCTTAACGCAACCCTTTCTGCTCGAGACGGTGGATTCGCGAGCCCGTTCCTTCTCTCTCTCTCTTTCAGCCTCGAGGGCGAAAAAAAATTGGGCCCACGCCGAAGCGTCTCCGCGAGAACGCGCCTCCCGCTGCCACCTCTTCAGTAATCAAGTTTTAATCTCGCAGGAATGGCAACTCCATTATACTAGTCAATTACCGCGCCATGTGACCAACTAATTTAATTAATCAGCACCACCGGAGTGGCAGTCGCAACGCCGCAGAGTAAAGGAGTAAGAAGGGAAGGGGGAAGAAAAGGAGCGGGCGTAGCGACGAAGCAGGCGACTGTCCGAAGCCGTACGGCACCCGGCCGTAATTACTTTATAAAGTTCCTAATTAATGTTAATATCGCGCCAGCCAGGGCGACGACAACAACGCCGCCGCCGACGACAACGACACGTGCAGCCGAGTCACCCTAAAAAAAAGAAGGAAAGAAAGAAAGAGGCGTGAAAGTGCGCCCTCCCCACGACGACGTGCAAGCTAGTAGAAGCGCGCAGAACGTTACGAGGAAACGAAAGCAAGACTAACTCTATGCCGGTAGATGGAGCGCTTTCAACGCCCTCTAGAGAGAAGCACGCGCGCGCGCACTGTTCTTCTGTTTGGCAGAGTGCACTTTCGTAAGACGCTGCAAACGCGAGCCTCAGGGCAGCCCGCGCATAGTTTTACGCGAAGTCGGGAAAATTCCTCTCCCAGCGCGCGCAATGAACGACCGCTTGCTCGTCGGAGAGCGGTTCGAGAGAGCGCAGCAAAAAGGATGCAACAAGAGTACCGCTTTTTTTTTTTTTTTTTTGTCGCGAAGAAACTACAGATGGTGGCGTTATGAATACTTAATGCGAGTTTTGAGACGAGATTCGCGGCAGATCGGATCGAAGTGTGACAGATCAACACCGTCCCACGGTGTGACGTAAATGATGACGATTTTTTTTTCTGGGCTCTAATGACTGACTTCATTAAGGAAACGCACAGCGCAAGCGCCACAAAGTGATAAATGTAACATCGATAAGATCGGATGAATAAATGACAGTTACGTGCTAACGCAAGTGTATGGCGCATCTTATGGAAGTAGTTGAGCGAACGCGGTAGGTAGGACAGCATACTCCGCCACTGATACAGAGATGCGAGCACAGCAACCCCTAGAGTTACTGTGTCTACCTATTCCATAATGTGCTGCGGAATCTTGAGCCTACAGTGAAATACAGAAAGTGAAATATATTGCCGTTCAGGTAAGCTCGCTGCATTATGACTGATTTACCCGAGATTTCGTGAACCAAAAAATAAATTAAGGCAGAACGTTCCTCTCGATATAACGTAGCCACTAATCATCCATGCAACCGAAAAGGGCGCCACGCCACCCTCGGTAACTTGGCAAGTACATCGACCCTCTTACCTTCTCCGCCGGGATGTCGATTGGCCTATCACCGTCACATGGTCGATTACCGCCCTAACTGGACTACTCCTCGACGATATCTACAGCCACGTACGACAGCGGCCTAAGTGAATAAATTTTGTACTTGGTGTCGTGTAAAAGAATAAACATATTTTGCAATTGGACATGTCCCCAACCCCAACCCTCTCACATAAAAAAAGCAAAGGAAAAAGTATGTCAGGGTGCTGCGCACCAGGTAGCGGAAACAGGGGACGTATCCTGCGATCATCCCTGCGGCGATACTATCGCCTTCACGTGACGTAGTGCTCAACCAGCCAATGAGCGCGCGCTTGACGGCGATAGTATCGCCGAAAGTGATCGTCGCAGAATTCGTCCCCGGCTGAGAGACCACGAATGTGCTTTTTTTTTTTCTTGTTTTGTTAACGAATACCAAATGCAATAACAAACGGAACAAACTACAGCAGGCACAGTGAGCACCGAATAAACGTGAGACAAATTCACTCACAACCGAGGTTGAGAGGCAAACGTTTATACCGATAAACGTTTTGAAAGAAACGTGGCAATGAAGCATTTGCGCACCGCTAATGCTCGAAAGTGCCTCTGGAACGAATGCACATACAAATTATGTGAACACAGTGCAAATGATATGAGGCGCGAGGCGAACTACGGCACGGCAAACCAGGTATATGGCCGCGGAAATAGCTGTTGATTGCAATACAAATAAAGTGGCCGTATACGCGGCCTGTAAAGATGTATTTGCCACGGTGTCGTCGCAAACGGGGCGAAGCCATCCTCCATAAGCCGCGGCTGGTGCAAACGTTTCAGAAGAATATCGACGCCCTGCTAATTCAAAATGAGACAGAGGTGAGCCCGTATGCAACAAAAATAGCGAGAAATGGCAATGTAACCACTGCAGAATAAATTAAGACGCTAAAGTTAAGAAGTCAAAAAGGTGTTTTGGAGGAACAACGAGACCCTCGATTCGAGTCATTTACGGCGACCCCGATGTGGTACAATCCGAAGCCGTTTACCAACTGTTTTTCTCACAACTGGTTGACTGTGAGCACGCCAGACGCTACACTAGACCAGCCCGTGCCCTATAACCTGGCGCAGGGACATTTAAAATTGGAGATCGCATTTCTCACACCGATGTAGAAGAAGACGAGCGGTTTATGATGCATACAGAACCCGTCAAGCACACACAAAAAAAATCGAAATTAAATAGTGAAGAAAACAATTGTCGTCAGATGAAGCGCAGTTTCGCAGTTCTGTAAACAACAAGTAAGGAAAAATAAAGAAAGAAAGAAAGAAAGAAAGAAAGAGAGAGAGAGAGCGGAGACACCCGGACGCAGGATGCGGTAAGTGCGGCTCTCAAAGTGCGCCCCCCTCGCCTCGCTTTTTTTTTTTTTTTCTCCCACCGCGCAGTCGTGTTTTGCAACGCCCGGGCAGCGAAATTAGTATTCATGCAAATTCAGCGATAGTTCGCCCGGTCTATGCCGCGCACGGGCACGCGCGCTCTCCACAGGGCGCGTTTTTGGCGCGGCGAAAAAATAAAAATAAATAAAAACCTCGAGCCCGCCCCGAGAGACCGACTACCGCGGTATCGCGCGAGCCGAGCTGAGTGGCCGAGCGAAAGGGTGGTGTGAGTGCCAACTCATCAGGAAAAACTTGCGAGTTCGCGCGTTTTCGCCGCGTGTGTAGCAGTATACTACCGTGTTTACTCGTCTTAAGGCCCCCATTCCCCATTCGAAGCGTGAACACTTATTAATTTCTGCAAGCCGCTACTAGATGGTAGTAGGTATCACGCGCCCTTCCAGCAACTTCGACGTCATCATAGTCACCGCGCATCCTATCGAATCACGCGTCACGCTTCCAGCGCGATCGAACGGTATCGCCTTTGGTGCAGAGCGTTGTTTAGCTGCGTAGTCTTTTTAGGACGCTCCTTCCGCTGGTGGCCGTGTATGCGGTGACCTTCAAGCTACGGGAAATGATTTGCGCGGATCAACACGGTAAACATGCGGCGGGGAGAAAGTTAGAAGTAAAAACGATATCTGCGCGTCACTTCCGGTGGGCGCCAATGAGGCCAATTGCTGAAACTACGACGGCAGCGCGAAGCTGACGACTTGAACAAAAGCTTTCATAGTCCGACGCAAGTGATCGCGCTATTCTGCATATCAGTCTGGTCGCAGTTCGAGGCTTCAGTGAGTAGCCACAAGCCTCTCTCATGTAAGGCCCGCATTCCGCGAAAAAATCCGAGAGAGAGAGAGAGAGAAAAGGAGTGCGGGCTTTACACGAGTCAATGCGGTATACAACGGGGAGGGACGAAGCACGCGGGAAACTCGATTTGGGTCGGCGCGGTATAGAACAGAAAAGCAGGGAAAATAAACTGAAAGCGAGTTTTAGCTCCAGAAACCGCTTCGAGGTAATGCCGGCGTTTCGTCTATATACAACACAATGGGCGGCCGGGGCGGCGGAAAAAAGTTCGTGCGCCAACGGTGGCGCGGTTGCGAGTTGCACGGGGCTCCGTGGGAGGCGATGACGAGAGAACGTCCACGTGAGGCGTAAATTGTGGGACAGGCGAAAAAGCGAGGGCTTCGGGTATGTATGTATATATATATAGGCAGCTGAAAAGTGGGAACAATGCCAGGCACAGTAGTTATAGCTCCAGGGAGTCGCCACGCGCCCGAACTCAAAGTTTTGCGAGCCGTTCTCTTGTAATTAGCGCCATTACCGAGAGAGGGCCGAAGGCGTGAAAGACGCGTAAGCACACACACACGCACACAAAAAAGAAAGGTCTAGGTGGCGAAACACAAAGACGCAGCGCATAGGCGATCGCGTCGATAGGTGTTCTGGGGCATTTAGCAGTGCGTGTCCGCTTTCTTTTTTTTTTTTCGCGTATAACGTACAAACGGTGGTCGGATAGGGCAAGAGAATGGATGCTCAGGGTTGGAAAAAGCAGTCTCAGCCTTCAGAGGCTTAAGTGAAGAGATGAGTGCAAGAAATCAGTACCCATTAGATCGAGTCGGTTCACGAAGAACAGGGATAACCGCGAATAACTGGGAGAGGCCTTCTTTCTATAGTGGACTTAAACAGGATGGTGACGTAATAACGAATGTCCACGCACAGCAGATTTTTAAAGATAACATTGTTGCACGAAGCACGCGAGTTTACGTCGGCACGGTGAGTTGCTTATCAGCACACGTGCGATGGGTTTAAACAGAAGAGCATGCGCAACGGACGGGCTATTCAATCAATTCACGCTGCAGATTTTGACGACGATCATGATGATCAGAAGGAGGAGAAGAGGATGACGCTTGCGATGATTGCTGTTTGAAGAAGAAATTGCGGCAGCACTCATCTCACGACGACTGTCGGCGGTAGTTCAACCAATATAGAAACAAAACGTAGTGGCACAGTCGAAACGATGTTATGGGTCACGCGTGCACTGCAGCGGGAGTCCACTTGCGTGCTTCCCTACGAACACTCGGCGCCATCTAGCACTGCCGCTGCAAAGCCTCTGAGTGGTCTCCGAATACCGTGGGGCGTCGTTGCGTGCGAATGCTGAGAAACGCGTCACGCGGCAACCAAGCTCCTCTCTCGCGCTTCCTTCTTGACACGTGGCGCCATCTAGTGGCACTGTCGAGAAGTCCGTGCGTGGCCTCCGAGATAAGCGTGGCGCGTCGGTAGCTGCAACGCTGAGAATTGTTCCCTCGCTTGCCACATTCCGAGTGCCGCATACTCAATGACTCAAGTCGGCAAGATGTTCATCGAAAAGCGGCACGTAGCCAGTGCATTCCCAGCACAGCTCGATACAGCGCTAACGTAAAAGGCTTTCAATGAAATAGGCGCATAGCCAGGGCATCTGTGGCGCAGGCTGCTCACGCACTGCGTCCAATTGCGCTCTGCATCGGAGAAATTTAAAGGATATTTTTCGTCATTGCAGAGCGGCGCATTACCAGAAGCACGTGCCTAATTACCCAAATAGGCGTCAAAGACGTTCATTGAAGAGCGGCCAAGACCTACTCGCAGACGCTAATAACATAAAGGGACACTAAAGCGAAACAATAAATCAGTTTATACTAATGAAGCATTGTTTGAGAACCCTGCGGGCAGTCATTTCAAAAAGATAGTTCGATTATTAGATGAGAAAATGAAGGTCCAAGTATCAGTATTTGAATTTCGCGCCGAAACTCCGGCGCCGGTACGGCACCGTGACGTCAGGGATTTCAAAAGTATGTTTTCGCATTTGGGCCGCGTTGGCTGAATAAAGGTTCCCGAAACTTGCCATGTTTAATATTTGGCTCCTTCAGTACACAATGTAGTAAATCTGTACCGCTATTATACAATTAGTAGGCCCTAGAAGATGCCATCAACATCCAAGACGTTACAGCCCCCAGGTGCGAGAACTTAAGTAGGCGTCGCCACCTCTATTTCGTTCTTGCACTTTTTCTGGCTTACCAAATGTCTTACAGTTGTAAGAGTGGTGTTTTTGGTGTTGTAGAACGCTAATTTACTGATGCAGAAGAAATCATTTTTCACTTCAGTGTCTCTTAAGTTGGTATCAAAGAGGGTTATTTAAGACCAGCACAGACCGACTGGCACATACGCAGCGCTCAAAGTCGGAATGAAACAGTTTCTTCGAACAGCGGTGCTTAAGCCAGTCCCGCATCTCAGGTGACCCATGTCGGCGTGAAAGAGGTTCGTTGAAGAGCGGCACGTGTGTACACGCTGGCACATACTCAGTAATCGAAGTTGGTCCGATGGTTGGTTCCGAACCCTATTAACTCACCACAGCAGCCCAACATACTGTCAACGATTCGACTACTGACTACCCAGTGAAACAGGTAGGCGAGAAAACGGTTAGCTACATACATACATACATACATACATACATACATACATACATACATACATACATACATACATACATACACGCATGCATACATACATAGATAGATAGATAGATAGATAGATAGATAGATAGATAGATAGATAGATAGATAGATAGATAGATAGATAGATAGATAGATAGATAGATAGATAGATAGATAGATAGATAGATAGATAGATAGATAGATAGATAGATAGATAGATAGATAGATAGATAGATAGATAGATAGATAGCCAAACCCAGGAAACGCGTGAAGTTCCGAAAGAATGATTAAAAACACGGTGACATCCAAAAACGGTAGCCCCCTGCTATTAAGCCTACGTAGCCAGTAGCCGATAATGCGGCTAAGTAACAGAACTGCTTTGTGCTAATTGGCTCACGTTACGTTTAAAAGCTTTCTTGTTCACTCATTTGAACTTCAGAGAGGTAGCAAGCTGGTCGCTCAAAAAGTTCTAACGCAGAAACATTCCCGCGCGCGCGCGAACACACTCACACAAAGTTCTTACGGTTACGAGCAAATCGCCCGCAGGTCCCGCGGTGCGTCCTCGCACGAACACGCGAATGACGTGCTCACAAACCCGGTCCGCCAAGTGACGAGACACTTCGGTGTTCACCGTCACTGCGACCAACCCTGTGCCACGCTCCATAGCCGCTCTGCGGAAAATAACTTCCTGACAGCGTGCGCAGGACAGGGGCCGGTCGAGCGCATTAGGTGGTTGTCGTCGAGAAGAGACGAGACTCTTACCTGCAGCGTCGCTATTCACCGAGATGGCCGCACTCGGTGCGACGAATTTGCCTTTCAACCGTCCGGCGTAGGGAGTTTAGATGAGCTCGCGTCCCCTTACGTGGCACTCTGTCGCGCTTACCACGAACGACACGGCTCTCTCTCTCTCTCTACCCGGTTAGGCTACCGTAAAGATCGTTTCCTGCGACAAACGCTGGCTCGTTCCGACGGATCCGGCATTCCGCGCGGCCGCGGGTGAAAATTAACTCAAGGATCCGAGAAAGGCCAGTTAAGAGCGGTCCGGCCACGCTAGCGCAGGTTCGAGAGACCGCCGCAGCCGCCGCTTCTTGGCAGACACCGGTTCGCATACTGCAAAATGACCGCGACGGTGGGTCCCCCGCCCGCGGTGAGGGGAGTATTCTTCGCGAATATTTAACGATGCATGAGTCTACTGCTGTGCCGCTGCGGAAAAGAAGCCATCAGAAGTGGCGCCCTAACGGACGGTGCGGGCGCGCTGAAGTTGACAGACAAATGCGCGCGCACGCCACTAACGTCGCTTGAACTCGGCAACTGGCGAAAGCGTCTTTGACGAGCCGTCGTTTCGCTTGCGCGGGAGGAACGGCGCGCGCGTCTTTGTGCACAACTCTGTCGCCTCATCTCGGTGGTAGTGGGGGTACGACTTTTGCTGAAACGTGGGAATCGCGCGTCAGCGGAGAGAGCGCTCGCCACTCGCTTGACGACACGCGTCGGGAAGTGTGAGCAGCTTGGGAGGAGCACTTCCTCGGACGATACGTCAGCGAGTGCGCGTTGCGCTCATCGCTGTGCGCACGCAAGTTGCGTTCGTTGCGAGCGAATGGACCGAACAGCCGTAGAACTGGACGACAAATATCCATTATAGAATGACTCCGCCGAAGAGAGGCCACTCTATCGCTTATGGCTAGGGGTAGCATTCACGAGATCTTACTCATTTCGCATTGGAATGGCCGACAACGCTCTCTGCAATGCCTGTTTTTGCGAGGAGACGCTAGAACACATTCTGTGCGACTGCCCTGAATATAATATTCAGAGACAGTCCCTGGCTTACGTTCTAGCGCACCTTGACAATAGACTATTGTCAGTTGAAACGATTTTCACATGTCGCCGACAGAAGACATCGCAGCTGAAGGCGACGAAGGGACTACTTCGGTTATTGAAAGAGGCGGGCTTGGACAAGCGGATGTGACGGTGATGTCACGTACCACGCAAGAGTGACGGACTGTAACTGACGATGCGTGTGCAGTGCTATGTGCTCTCTGTCTCTCTCTCCTCCCCATCTTTCATCCCCCCCTATCCCGCTCCCATGTGTAGGGTAGCGAACCGGTCGATCTAAACTGGTTACCCTCCCTGCCTTTCCTTGTCTACCTTTTTTTCCTTCCTTCCTTACATTATAGAACACAAAGGTGTGACTAGGTAGCGCTGCTATACTGGAGATTGAGAATAACGAGACAGAGACCATATAGACGTACACAAAGTGCAAGCAAATTAGGAAGTGTGAACAAATTTGCGCTTTGTGCGTGCCAGTCTTGTCCCTGTGGTTCAACTTGGACGCTCGTTTTTAAACGCAAACAAATTATGTCAATATCAGAAAGAAAAAAAATTGAAAGAAAGAAAGAAAGAAAGAACTGACAGGCCATGCTCACTGGAGTGAATGACTCGATAGTATTACAAGATTCTATCATTGAATCGTTATCTACGGACATAGGAATGCCTTCTGCATGATAATCATCTGTGAGTTATGACATTACAATCATCTGCTGCCGTCTACGGGTCCACCTCACCTACGGTAACCAGCGTTCGCCAGGAGGCGCTATTTACGGCAGCTTGAGTGCGAAACCTAAATATGCTGATACGATCCGACAGGGATGCTTCAAAAAGATAAGACGCTATGGATGATAACAGACGCACGCCAGTGTCAACGTTTGCTTTAGCTCTATGCGCCCAGCCAAGAGATAGAGACAGAGATTGAATGCATAGAAACGCAGGTAGGTTAATCAGTCTGGTTACTTATCCTACACGGGGGGAGGCAGTTGCACGGGGGAGGGGGAGGGAGTAAGGGGATCAAAAGAGAAAGACAGCGGTAGCGGGAGGGAGAGAGAGAACGAGAGACGAGCACGATCAAACAGCGTACACTATAGCGGTAGGGGGTGGCGCTCTTAAAGTCTATCGTAAAGCCCCGTAAACAGCTGCAATCTGAGTAGCGCGAATAAGGCATTCTGCACGGATGTTCTTTGGAAGCAGTGGTCTAGACATTTTAGTTCAGATAGCGGACGATTGTCCAAATGGTCCATAACTTTGCAGGTAACTTGGCTTTCGGCACTATAGCAGGGCAGACACAGATAATGTGTGCGAGCGTCTCATCACACCTCCTGCACGTGTCGCACGTGCGGCTCTTGGCCATTCCAATAAGTAGGAAAAAAATGTTAAAGAGGGCGGAGTCTCAAATAACCGATAAAAGATACGTTCATATGCTGCTTTTCTGTTCATTTATGCCTTGTCTCCTAAAACCTTTATTCGTAAATTTTGCATGTTGCCACTGTTGTTTGTATTATTAATTCTAGTCATCATGCACAGGAGGTCCCATTTCAGTTTCTAACTACGGGACCTCCTTCTGTATCTACATATGCTGTAATTATCCCCATTTTGTCATGAATAAACTGATTCTGAATACTGAAGTGTGCTTCCTCAAAGAAACCGTGCGCCCCCCCCCCCCCCCCCCCCCCCCCACAAAAAAAAAAAAAAACATGTCTTACAAACGCTAATGGTTCCCGCAGTGGTAGGTTAGTCGTTATGTCATTGCACTGCCGATCTCGAAGTCGCAGGCTCGATCCCGGCCACGGCGGCCGCATTGCGATGGGGGCGAAATGCTAAAAACACTCGTACACTTACGTGCACGTTATAGAACCGCAGGTGGTGAAAATTATTCCTGAGTTCACCTATACGGCGTGCCTTGTTAATCACATCGTGGTTCTGGCACGTAAGATCCGAGACTTTATTTCAAATTCCCACGGGGGTCTCAACGATTAGTGCAGCACATTTCTCTCTAGTAACGACAGCACACGAAGGCCCAAGCTGCCTGTTACACTGTGAGCAGCACCTACGAACTGTATGTGGGATTCAGACCTCAGCCATTTAGCGCAAGCGCTTAAAGCTCTCGGAAGAAAGTAATGAAATGTAACGTAACGTGAACGCTAATGAGACCGTAATGGAGAGCAGCCAGCGAGTGAGTGAGTGAGTGAGTGAGTGAGTGAGTGAGTGAGTGAGTGAGTGAGTGAGTGAGTGAGTGAGTGAGTGAGTGAGTGAGTGAGTGAGTGAGTGAGTGAGTGAGTGAGTGAGTGAGTGAGCGCTATGCACTACTAAACGTAGCCACCCAGCGCAACTTTCGCAAATCTTATGGCCACCTAGCGACGAAGTTTCACAATCAGTTGCGGGCACCCACTATATTGCGTCATGCGACAGCCCCCTTTTCTCCCGCCCCGCGTACGTCCATTTCTTGATGAAAACAAATTTGCCACGCGCGACTGGCACGGGTGGCGATAAGGCTGCCGCGGACGAACATTGTAAGCGGCACGGCATCAGCCTAGCGGGTGAATTAGCCCGCTTTGTCACAGGGACATCGCATTTGCAAGCTCGGACAGATTCATCCCCCCCCCAAAAAAAAAGCACTTCAAGAGAGGAAAAAGAATGCAACAAACAATTGTTTGTTCGTGATCCACACCGTGATGTTGTTCTTTAAAAAAAAGGCAAAACATGCAAACAAACAAACAAGCAAAGAACTGGGACTCTGATGACCGAGAGGAACGACGCGGACGACAACAGCAACAGCGTCGAAATGCGGCTTCACTCTTTAATCACAATTTAGCCTCGCGAGGAAAGTGGGGCTGAAAGCTAGAAATAAGAACAAAATATCAGTTACAATAAACAGTAGAAAGGCCGCCAGATGATGCTTAGATGTTAATCGGGCGGCGAGTCTCGAAAAAAAGAAAAAGACAGAAACATAATAAATGTAATTACGAATATGTGAACACATGCGCGGAGACCGCGCGAAGAGAGACAGAGTCAGCGGAGTGGATGAAAAATTCTACAGGGTTGGTGCGTACGCTTGGCACCACCGAGGCTGAGTAGTAAAAAGTAACAAGAGAAGAAAAAAAAGATGGCGGAGTGGGTGGGATGCGTATCATGGTCGCTGTTCAAATTGGGGCTCTAATTAGCCGCAACGACACCGCACGGCCATCCCTCAAGCCAGCGCCGCGCAACCGCTGACAGTTCAAAGTAGAGAAACAAACAAAGCAAAAAAGCGTGCGCGCCAGGCAACGGAAAGACCATGTTTAATGACCTCAAATGTGCGGAGCGTGGGTAGAAAGAAAGAAAAAACGAGAGAGTGAGCGAAAGAAAGAAAAGAGAGCGAGGAGGCGAGGGCGCGCGAAAAAAGTAAGTAAGCAAGGAAAGTGAGAGTACAGCTATCGCGTTGTTGTCGTGAGTACATTGTGAAGGGAGAAAAAGTAAATAATAATAATAGCAATAAAATGAATTTAGGCCCAACACCGTAAACTCCGTTCATTTTACGGCTCCTTCTCTTCCTCAAGCTTCCCTATTTGAAAAGTTCGTGTAAGTTCTCGAATCCTTCATCGTGTTGAAAAGTTGGTGTAAGTTCTCGAATCCTTCATCGTGTATACAAAACGTTGTTGCTGTAACGCTCTCGATGCGGATCAGAAACGAGGAAATCCACAGCAGACGCAAAAAAAGAAAAAAAAATGCGCGAGGTGAGTGTTTAGCGAAATATTAGGGCTGCAGAGTTATGTGGTTATAAAGCCAGGCTTTATTTCGTCCTTTCACGCTTCACCCAAACGCAGACACTGAACACGGCAAATCGTACCTACAATTCCAGACCCATAAAAAGAGAATTGAATTATGGGGTTTAAAGTGCCAAAACCACTTTCTGATTATGAGGCACGCCGTAGTAGAGGACTCCGGAAATTTCGACCACCTGGGGTTCTTTAACGTGCACCTAAATCTAAGTACACGAGTGTTTTCGCATTTGGCCCCAAAAAAAGAGAAGCAGGGGGCAGAAAGTTGATAACTGGGCGGGTTGGTACTGAATCACTCTTAAAATCGCGCTTCAAACCAAGGACAAGAAAAAAGAAGGAAAACAGGACGCGCTCGTCGACTACCCCCCGTTCAGAAAAAAAAAAAAAAAAACAGCATTTACAGTGCACGTCACCACTTGTGTAGGGCGCACGAACGGCGCCCTTACTTTTTGGCAGCTACCGTTAGACGTCACTGGCTGCCTCCGGAGAGCGCTCTACACAAGAGTGACGCGTACTGTACTTAAACGCCTTGCAATACAGTGCGCGTGCGCCACCCGAGCGGGAAGATATCCATCAGCCGTACATCCGTAGTAGTAGTAGCAGATCGCGAGCATCAAATGCTGTCTATGTAACTACTGATCGCGGTTTAGTTGAGTTCGTCGCCTTACCTTTTCTGACACGTGACATAGAGAGAGTGATGGGGACGTCCGGGAGGCGCATGCGCGCTGTCTTGTTTATTATTTATTTACATGCTGTATTTTTCTATTTTGTGTTGTTTTTTGTACAATGAACGTTCAAGTGTAGTCGGCGTGTGTCCTGTCTTCCTTCTTCTGCTTGTCTTTCGCATTAGGCGCATTTTGTAAAACGAAACGAAAGCAACCTCATCTTTCGAGAGCTACCGCTGTCACTTAACGCTGCAGCACGTAACTCTTATAAAAGCAAAAAGAAAAAAGAAAACACTGCAACTAAACTCAGGAGAGCTCGGAGAGAAAGCTGGGCTTGGAAAATGCTAATCTGAGAACCGTTACGCCGGCGTGCGGAAGAGAGAGAGTGAGAGAGACAAAATGTTAAATTCATTTCTTCAAAGCTGGGAAACAAAAGCTGTCCCGAAGAAATAACAAGAGAGCAGAGGCCACCTTTTAAAGCCCGGTCGATGAAGCGATGGCCAGTCAGAAAATGACACGTGATGACAGGAGCGGAGGTGATGATAATGGGTGCCCCGGCGTTAATCACGGCTCATTAGCACTAATGATGAGCAGCGACAGAACGCGGAAGACAGGGAGGGGGGTGTCCCCAAAATGATGTTTTCACTCAAAAGTTACTTAATCAGCAGCATTTCCTTCTCGTCGTGAGGAAAAAAAAAACCAGAGCGCTTCGCTCGGTCCAAACGTTCCAGGTTTCCGTTAATTCCGTCATGCACGTACCTGGCGTACCGGATGTGCCTGGATTCGATCACGCAGACCGATAAGAAGACTATCGCAATTAGAAGAGTTCACGCTGAGAAGGCAGCTTGCCGCTACCCTTAATTAAATGTGTGCAATACCGCTACTCACATGTGGGGAAGGAATTTGAAGGTTGGCCATGAATCTTGAGAAAAAGTCAAGGACCGCGCAATGAACGACGGAACGAAAAGAAAGTCGTAGTTTCGTCCGAAACGTGAAGCATTGATTGTGATAGCAAAAATTTAGGCAGCTATACAAAGTTAGGGTAGTAGTTTTATCACCTGTACAGAGGGAAGTAAACATTCGCGTGATAACTGAATTAACAAGCATGGTGCTACGCGTGCAAACGCAAACGTGAACAGATCGCACTCGATGACCGCGGGCGCTCACCGTCAGAGCGCCGGCGTTATGAAGAGCGACGGCAGCGGCGAGCGAACGTTTCGTGCAATCTTTAGCTTCAACGCGTCTCCGAAACCCGAGATTACGCGACATCCAACACTAGGCTCACGAAAACACAGCGGCCGCGATGCCGCACACCATCTCGGCTCGCCCAATGTTGCACCCGCCGCAGAATACCGTAAAAACCGGAATATAGGCCGAACTTCTTTCAGAAAACCGCGGCGGAAAGTCGACCCCCGTCTTATAAAGCGGTATACCGGTCACTTTTTCCCAGTATATACCGGTTTCCTTTTATATATTTTTTAAGAGATAAAGTTCGGGGGGGGGGTACCTACATTCCTCTACGACCTATATTCCGGTTCTTGCGGTACCTCAGAGATTGGGCGCGCGCGACCGCGCCAAGCACGGCCAGGGCCGGGATACCGTGCCTCACCCAACTCAACTGCGGCTCAGTAAGGACCGTCGCTTGTTGTTCGCCCGACGCTGAGGCACATGCAGTCGGGTCATTCGTGGATGAGCCTCTACCGCGGGACAGTTGCGTTCTTTGGCTGTTCCTGTGCGAAGTCGGCAGCAATTATATACGGCGTAAAAAAACTAGCAGCGTCAACTTTTTTTTTGTTTTTGTTCATTTCGGGAAACGGTTGTAAGCTTCGAGTCCTGCGAACTTCGAGTCTTCCGTTCGGGCCAATCGCATGGCTCTTTTAAATAGAAAGGTGATTATTCTCACTTGCATAATTACTTGTCTAATTACAATAATCTTTCTTAAATGCATGTCTACGTGGTAAACGTAATACCGAGGAAATCGCTTTTCGAACGCGTTTCGTGAAAAACCCGGTATAACGAATCGTGTCATACGTGGCCCCCATCTGAGCTCGGCCAACAGGTGTGCCGAAGACCGGCTGCGTCTTCTACGCAACGACGCAGTGTAACAGCAAACAATGCCTAAACATCCTAGTGCAAATATGCCCTTTCAAGAGCATAATTCCTTGTTTAAAATACAACGTTCTGTGCCTTCTTTCCAAAGGTTTGGCGCGTCTGCCACGTCAGCTCCTTACCGAAATACGTCCGCCCGCCCTGGACGTAGTCCAGTGGCAAACTGAGCTAATCCCGGAGATGGTTTAATGAAAATTGTGCCGACGCCGGAGAAGGCGTAATCCACGGTCACGTGGGTCGCATGGAGGTAGCCTCCGCGTCTTGCCGGGAAGGCCCGTGGTCTCTACGCTACGAAACCCGGTGCGGAAAATGAACCGTTTTCCATCATCTAATTAACCGCTACGCGAAAGCTTCGCTTCGCACAGATTTGCGTTGAATCTGCAAAATTTCAGCTTGCGGCAATATTCGCGCCACGTGTCTTTCTGACGCCGTCGGGTCGGTGATTTTTCGTCGTTCTGTTATCTTTCTTTTTTTTTTTTTTTCTTTTGCGCCGTTTCACACCGTGTATGATCTATCAACGTTTAGCTGGTATGCGCTACGTCTCGTTCCCCGTTCGAATCTTTCTTTTCCATGATTAGGGAGAAGTCGACGCCATTCTTTGGAGCAAGAAACACAGTATACACGGCGAGCCCTAGCGAAACGGCCTTTGTTGTAGGATATAGGCGCCTGAAAACGAGAAATTTCCCGAAAGCATCGCGAAAAAATAAGAATTATATGCTCCCTTTTCGAAAATTGTGGGCTTTAACGTCCCAAGTTATTTATTTATTTATTATTATTATTATTATTATTAGTAGTAGTAGTAGTAGTAGTAGTAGTAGTAGTAGTAGTAGTAGTAGTAGTGTTGACCAGGGTTGTTGAAATACGTGATCTTGGTGTGCTTTTTGATAGTACCTTAAGCTTCTCCGCCTACTTTAGGCGTGTAGCATCACGAGGCCTGCACAGGCTCGTTTCCGGCTGCAAACTTACACAAAATAATTCCGTTCCGAACTTTCTTTTCCAGAGATTTTTCATGTCCATGTGGCTCTCTTTACTTGAATACATCTCAGGGGTGTTCAAGTAAAGTATATATATCAAGCAATTAGTATATATAAAATATATACTAATTAAGCGAGTATAAAAAAAGTTATTGAACATATAAACATCGCTTTCTGACCACACGCACTAACAATTTTTCGTGTCTGGATAATCGTCCTACACTTCTGTCACCTAGTCGCAGACGTAGTCGTACCGACGTCCTCTTTTTATGCAAAATCAATCGTGAAATTATTAAACGTTCAGATCCACTAGTTCCTCTTTCACTGCTGGTTTCGCAGAAGAATTCCAGGGGATATGGATCCTTCAACGTTCCTGCCTTCTTTAAGCAGACACTCACCTCTGCGCAGAATACAAAATGTATACAACTGGCATTTTATCCAGTTTGATATCGTTCAAAATGTGCCTTCTGTTCCGAGCTTCGCACTTTACCTTGAGGCTGATCTTTCTAGCTGCACTCCTCTCCTGTTTTCTCATAGTTTCTCTCTCCTGTCGTATACGTGCTCCATATCTTCTTCGTGTGTTATTACTGCATTGTCGCTCATTATGTAGCTGTTTACGCAGTTATTCTTTGTTTTTGTTTTCCTTTTAATCCAAATTGTTGTAGTCGATAAATTTTCGTTGTAGTTGTTTGACATTTCTACCATTTTTGTTTTCCTTTATCTGTGCGCCAACGCTCAGACCAAAGTGTTGTTCCTGGACACGATAAATAAAAGATTGATTGGTTGATTGATTGATCGATCGATTGATTGATTGATTGATTGATTGATTGATTGATTGATTGATTGATTGATTGATTGATTGATTGATTGATTGATTGATTGATTGATTGATTGATTGATTGATTGATTGATTGATAAAGCTACATACAGTTAACGGCTTGCCAGCTAACGAGGTTAATTCATGAAGACGCCCGTATAACGATCATCTTCGGTAACGATTACCAGGAAAACCAGCCTTCACTCAAAGCCATTAAGGACAGAAGCCGAGGGGCTAGCAAGCATTGTTCGTTGACGATATCATTAAGAAAACGCGTTCCTCGCGTTCAATTTACTCAAAGGAAACAATGAGTGCTGCAGTTGCCGCTATGAAAGCTAAACATTACGCGCGTCAACGGATCGCCAGGTGTCGTTTTAAACGTTGATCCGCGAAACGAGCTCGTTAGTAATGATCCTCTTCGAACGTGTGCGCGATAAAGAAAGGCAGTTTCGATACAATAAAGCGACATACGTTTGAAAGAGATTCACTAATGTCGCTATTTTCCGGGAGTCTGTGAGGACCGTACAAATTTTGGAGATTAACAAAGGAACCATGAAATGACCTGGCGCGAGGCCTTAGAAAGGCGTTCTTATCGCCGGCTTTATCGCATCGAAACACGGTGGCGTTTATCTTAAGGGCCGTATTTATCGGAAATCGAAGCCCGCAACATTACGGAGAGGTATTTATCACAAAGACGTACGTTCCATCCCGTGCTCAACTCCTTTCTAGCGCAGCATTATTGTCGACTCTTCGAAGGGAATTGTCAACCGCTCTGACGTACGTTAAAATATCCACAATGTCCCACAAAGTTTCACACAGCATAACTTCCTCGAAACTTGGACTCATGTGCGTGCGATGCGGAAACCGGCAGACCAAGCGAAAAAAAAAAAAAAAACGTAAGGCTCCGTTCACACTTGTGGAGCGAAAAGAGAGCGAAAAGGCCAAAGCGGGCGGTAAATCTTTCTCGCGCATGTCGAAGGCGTTCACATTCGTTTCACCACCGTCCCCGCCGCTTTTGCCAAACCTATACCTGCTGTGAGCACATTTGTCTGCATGGTGGCGTACGTCACCAAACCGTTTCAAACATCTTGGTCATCACATCTATACAGGGCGTTTCACGTGACTTGAGCAAAGCTTTAAAAATGCGCAAATGCCACGTGGCTGGACAGAACCAAGGTAACGTTGTTTGCCGTCGCTTGGAGATGGATTATTTTTTTGCATTCCGCCTAATTACGTAAGTAGTCTTAATTAATCAAGTTCTCCATTATTATAACTAGATGAAAAGTGCCAATGACGAAATTGTAGACCAATGTGAGAAACTCCCGATACATTTTTCTGTTCGATACATGCTACATAAACGTGTTTTTCCAAGCGTGAAAGAAGCCCGCGAATGACGCAATATTTCCGCGCGACTGGCCGCTCGAGGCACCGCCTAGTAAGCACGCTGAGCGCTATTGAGCAAACATACAGAATTATCGACAAGCACACACACACATACCAATGTGGCGCTATGTGTTTAGATAAAATGCATTGCTTCACAGACGATTAAGACCCAATAAGACTTCAATGCACTCATCACTATGCACAAGAGGCACTGTACGTAGTTTCGCAAAGATCACAAAACACACCTCGTGTGTCACAATACCGCGAGAATCATGGCGGAATCTATCGTACACTTACAGAGTCTGAAAACAGCATCGTGACATGTAGTTATGTAGTTGTGTGTTCCGTTATGGAGCTATATGAAGACAGGTAAGCCGCTTCGCCTGCAAGACCGCCAACATCTGTGCGTGCTTTTTGGACTCTTTTCTCTACTTCCATGACCACCTGCGGCTCCTTGACGCTCACCAAATGCACGAGATCGAACCCGCGACCTCGAGATAAGCTGCGTAACGCCACAGGCTACCACGGCGGGCCTTTCTTCCGTGCCTTCCTAAACTCGCGTGCGGAACTTCGCAAACGTTCGTGACATTTGACTGCCTTCAATGGTTCTTCAGTGTTTTTTTCATGCTTTAGCATTGTTTGCCCTGCGGAGAAGAGTAACTGGGGCAACAAAAGGCACCGAGCTCTACTCTAAATTCCTATCAATAAAAACAAGGTACTTTAAACTCAACCTTGTAAACGAGTAAACAAACAAAAATATAAACAAGAACAGCGCGAAGCACACCAATTGCAATAGCCGTGGCCATTCCTAAGCCGAACGGCTCACAGCAGAACGCGTCGATTGTAAAAACATCTTGAGACATTGTGTATAAAGCGGCGAAAAAAAATTGCGGCAATGTAATAGGGTTTCTCGACAAATATTACTACTACCAAATGCCTAAAACATGGAAGACCACTGACAGACAACGTTGTGTGTCAATGGTTGCGCTGGCCGTCAAATCATGTTACGGCGTAGTGCAGCTAATGACTCCTTTCCTACAATACGTTTCAGCACCCCGTGACTTGCCTTGCACTAATAGATACGTATAAACGGCGCAGAAGAAACAGTAAAGACAGGCCATTAAGATGCAAACGGGGAGTGCACTTCGAATCTGCTGACGTAACGCGCACACCGCAACGAGGACGAACCATTTCGAACGACAGAACGTTTTCTTTCGTGGCTAACCTCCAGGCGCCCGCGGCGAAACATGCGGTACTTCAAACTTCCACCTCCAAAGTGCCGCGCCCTATACGTGAACCACGGTGCCCTCGAGCTTGCCGTGTCCTTCCGCTGCGGACAACGCGTACGACATAACGCAAAAACGAAACTATAGACGCCGCATCCTCCGCATGCGCGGCGCACGTGCATGTCAGTGGCAGTGGCCTTTCACGGGTCGCGGGCGCGGGCGGCGAAGCGAGGTTCTCCATCGCGACCCGACGACGAGACCAGAGATTGCGCGTTCTAAACCGCGAGCCGCAAAAGGGGGGGAGGGGGGTAATTAAAACGCGAGCTAAAGACGCCGCTCGGCGTGCGCGGCCGCATTCACGGATGCTGAACGGTGTAACGAGCTAGCTGTGGCGAAAAAGGAGCGTCTTCGCGTTTTGCGACACCAAAAAAAGCAGGGGGGGGGGGGCGCTGTCGGCACGTTGACAGCTAGCGGCGCCCCGGACTCCTTCAGTCACTGGCGCGAGCTGGAAGAAGCGGGTTACGAAACACCTCCACCCGAGACAGGCGAGGGATCCTGCCTTGTCACGAAAATGCATGTCGTTTACACGTGTTAACCGTGTACTTGAAAGAGTCAACGTTGTTTAGAGGACATGGGATGCGGGCGCCTCGGCAGCAATGAGACTGCGCCCCGCAAGCAACTTCGGGTCCAGTATCCTACAAGCATAGAACGCCTGAAAACGTCAGTCAATTATGACGAAAGAAACAGCGGGCTTGGTTCCGAGGGTAGAGTATAGGTTTGACAAGTAATCATTGCAAAGAATGCTACGCACTATATGAAAATGAAATGCTCAACTGTCTAATAATATAGCAACCGATTTATCAAGCAATCGTTATGTTGTACTTAATAACAGCTGACTTACGTACAGCAATCTCTCAGACTACATCCGAAGTACGAAGATATCGCCGCCAGGCCTCGCCCCTTACTGGCTTTTGAGACTTTCTTTGGCAATTTGAAATTATAATCCCTACTTAAATCGCGAACAGCGTGCTGGATTCTATCACCACAAATCAATGTCATTTCATTTCCATCAACGTCTTACAACACATATGGCCACTTGTCAGTCCCTTTAATGGTGTTTATTTAATATTACATATATAAAACAGTACTTTGTTTAAAATGATCAGCTTACGAAGGCGCTTGAAGCCAGAACGACGAAGTAAAGGCAGATACATGTGTTAACCATCACTCCCATACTGGCTGACAAAATATCGTTGGAGATTCGGGGGCTCCCACAGGCAGCTGGCGGCAAAAGTACAGAAGTTTGTGTATTCATCGAAATTCACCTGTTCAAGTCTAGATGGCGGTACTGATTTTTTTGGGACACGAATTGGAAGGACGAAAGGAACGGAGCAGAAAATTACTCCGGGCACCTAGCCAAAGATTACTACGCATTAAAACGAGCGTGTTTTCATGTTTGCTCGACGTGAGAGACGCCCATTTATGCGTTTTAGAGTAAAAGAAACACTTGTCATACTTCAAGCAGAAATAATGTTGATTTGCTATGTATTAACTGCAAGATCGATATATACGAGAGCTATGTGTGCAAGCTATGCAAGTCTGTTAGAGCCACACTTCAACACATGTTGTGGGGATGTGAAATATACCAAAATAAAATGGCAGTCTCCCAGAAAATCTACGGGCGCGGTGGTCGGCCGTGCTGCTCAGCTCAGAACTCCAAGACCAACTTTGGGCCGTCCAGCGAGCCAAGGAAGCCGCACGGGAGCAGCAGCTCCCAGTGGCCATCTAGGCGGCCCCAGGCCCGGGCCTCCCAATGGGCCGGATTCCAAGTAATGTTATCACATCATCACAGCTATTTTGCCGCACGACTGCGACACACGGGTACCCAGTGATGCGTGCAACAGTGAACAGTTTCATTCGTTGCAAGCGAATATACTTTCTCGATTTCACTAAGTGACTCGCAAACTTCGTTCGCTCGTACAAGCGAGTAAAGAATTAAAAAGCCCAAGAAAAGCGTTACGTAGAGCTTTTCCTAGGCTTGTTTGGGATCGAGCTACCTTGGGAGAAAAAAAATGTACGTAATTTGATGAACTTCAGAACAGTGGCTAGCCGGGCTTGTTGATACGACATGCTTGAGCGAACAGCGCGAGAACAGAACACAGAAAAGGGGCTCGTGTGCCCATTTCCTGCGTCCCGTTCTTGCGCCGTTCGCCGAAGCATGTGTACGTAATTTGATCCGCTAAGGATCCCTCGTGCACGATCAAAGCTGCAGGTGAACTGAGTCGCATAATTCATTCAGATCAGTAACTATAGGCCAATGAGCAGCAACCTGAAAGGTAGGTATCTCTATAACTGCTGGCTGCAGTGTTGGGCTGTACAGAACGGTTAGCGGGGGATTTACGACATTCGCTGCCATTGCAGCCCACCTGACGCGGCAGGCCGCATTTTTTTTTTCTTTTCTTTTTTCTTTGTTTATTCCAGCGGCCGTGCTGTGTACCACGGCCGCTGAAACTGTTTTTAGAGTGTTCTAAAAACAGCTGCACCCTTTGGGGTGTATATTTGCCACACAACAATAATCGTCACCTGTCTGGCCCGCATTTCCTTTCTTTAACGCTGCGAGCGCGGTACTCCGAAGTCACGAACGGCATGCGCGTTATCAGCATGACGGAGCATTCCCGACAGGAAAGTAACGAGCGCAGCGTTTTCAAGAAAGGAAACGCAAGTAAGACAGACGCCGATTATTGCTGTGTGGCAAATTTACACCCCAAAGGGTGCAACTGTTCTTTAGAGTGTATCACTTTCCCGTGACGTAGCAAACGGCGCGTTGTATGATTCGAGCGGTGTTGCTCAAACAGCCAATCAGCGCGCGCTTAAATTGATCTGTGACGCCACAGAGATTTAGTGCCTACAAGCAACACTGAAAAGACGAAGCAAGCGCTGGCCTACACTTACCTTGGAGAACCGCCAGGAGTCGAGCGCGGGACATTCGTTGTAGTTGCACCATGCAAAGTTGCTTGAGCTCTTCCAGCGGTATGTGCTGACGACGTCGTTACCACCGAAAAAGGGAGGGGGAAAAAGAAAAGAAAGAAAGCACGACATCAAAGGGAGACAGAATGGGCGTCGTCAAACGATCGCTCTGCGGCAGTGGCAGAGAAAGCTTAAAGGTGAACCAACATGATGTTCACATCGCTAGTTTTATTTTGACGAGGCTGCACGCCGCGTCCATGCACGGAACAGCCGACTCAACACCGCCTCGGTAGGGGTGGCGGTAGTCGCTTCCGTTATTTCATCGTTTATGCGATAGATTGCTGGATTAACGGCAAATACAATGCCGCGGTAGCTTTTGCGTGTCGGTAGCTTACAATTTTAGATTTCGAAGGACCGAAAAATTCCTTTCTCGATTTTACGAACTTCCCGATTTAACGAAATAATTCGAGCGTGGTCATCACTTCGTTAAATCGAGTTTCGACTGTAATAGCTTTTCTACGAACCAGTAGGCCTGTAATTGAAACGCCCTCCCTGCTATCTGTTACTATTCCTTTTCTTACTTTTTTTGTGTGTATCTCTCTTTACCCTCTTTCCAACCCCTATTTCCCCCACCCCAGTGCAGGGTAGCAAAACGGAAATCCGCAACTGGATAACCCCCTAACCTTTCTTTTCTCTCTCTCTCTCTACGAGCCAGTACGAACTCGTTCTGCAACCCGATATATAGCAGCATGGCAGGCGAACGAGCGACCAGGAACGAATGCTAAAGGATCACTGCGTTTTGCGTCCACGTCATCACCGTCTTCGTCATGACGTCATGACACAACACATATCCTGGGAAAATCAGAAGTGCTTCGTAGAACAGACACTATAAAAGCGTATTTAGTCCGCTCTGAGGAATGCCCGTATATTTTTTCTAGGGTTTCGACGTGCAAGACCGTCATATAACTAAAAAAGTAATAATGATGATAATACAGAAATGAAACCTCGGAAATGTCACTAAATCATTTAAGCATGAAACGCTTTGGTGGGTAAAATGCGTGAAATATAAAAAAAGCTAAGCACGCGGTAAATTACTATGTATACTCGCCCACACTTGAGCAGAAAAGAGGACACCACATTGGTAGCGCAGCCTACATATTTATTAACATGATTCACTTTGCAGCTTACATTAGAACTATGTTCTGCTCCACTTGCTCACCTTTCGATACCGCCGGACAAAAAGCCCTCAATTTTCCTGCGGCCGAAAAGACTACCTGCACCCCATAACGACCTGCAACGTTCTTCAGGCCATGGGACAAGCGATGTGCATAGGGTACAACTACCACGTTCTTATTCCTGCTTTCTCCTTCGGCGTCCTGCCTCCTTTAGTTTTTCACCCGTTGAATCAACTTCTCAGAGCTTCCTGTTCATAAACTACCCGGTACCCAGCTTCCTCCAGCTTCAGTACCTGACGCGCGAAGGCATCACCCAATGTATGCCAGCATGTTTTTACCAGGGCGACTGTAAGTACGGAGATGCAAATGGCTACTTTGGAATGACCTGATGTGAAGTTCAACAGAGGCCTGGCAGAACGGGGGAAATATTCCCAACAGACATGGTCGTCTAAAAAACGTAGTCTAAGATCAAGGTATTGCAGTTCATCCTCTTATGCTTGCTCCTTGACCTTACCTGTCGACAAGACGTGTATAGGTTATGCAGGTGAAGGCAAAGCTTCTAAATCGAAACAAGATAGTCTTAATAGACGTCCATATAAGGGCTTTCTAAATGTGCGCTTATGAGGGCTACACACGAATAAATCACAAACAAAGCATTAGGAAAGGAATACATGACTCTGTGTAGTTCTTCATTCAGGCACGCATGACATATGCTACCATCTGGCACCAATGGCGCCGAGCGGATAATAAGGTGCACGAAATAGTTACTCTCAGCCACATACTGCAAGATCTTTAATATACCATGAGACAAGCGCAATATGCCTTTACAGCTGGCGTGAGAACTAAACGTTCACAAACTATAGGTCCGGGCACTGTCTCGCAAATCTTAATTGGGCCTCACCTTACCGTCACATCAGTAAATGCACGCAAAAGCCCAGAGACGCTGTTTCAAATGCTGACGCAGAAGCAAAACGCTAGGCCCATGTGGATGCTCACCCATTAGTCGTGTGCGGTAGACAGTTACAGTGCGATTGGCAGCAATCTTTCTTTGCTTTCCTTCCCTCTTATTCCTTCTTATTTAGTTCTCCATTGTTTAGTTACTCTTGAAGTAGGCAATCAATTGCTACTGCTATACCTGCAATTCCACCGGAGTAAGAATATTCAGCTCGTCGGGAGCGAGCGCACCAAAGGCTTCCTCCAGGAGATGCTCCCGGTGGTCGACGAAGGAGGAGAGGTCGTACCACGTCATCGCGAGTCTACGTCACTCACTCGTCCCTCCTTGCCACTGGCACGAGAAGGAAGCGCATCCACGGCCCCGTATCTGCAAGAACACGTGACAGGGCTCATTGTAATACCACGTGAAGTTGTGAACGATCTACAGGCTGTTAAGTGGAGCGAAGAAGGGGCAGGCAGGCGATGAATTCAGAAATTTGAAAGCGTGAATTAACAGTTTAGTCGATTCTAACTAGTGAACTTCCTTCAGCGCTGACAGGCACGGACCCAACAAGGGCCATAGGACACACGATACTTTCAACTAATTTATTTCTGTGTTGTCATGTTTAAGTACACCGTGCGCCCGTTATTGTGTCTATATCTGTCACCTCCAAAAGAAGCTCATAATGAATAACCAACTCACTAAAATTACCATCCTGACTGAATGTAAACCAGCTCTGTTGGTGATACCATGCGAAATATGTAGCCAGGAAACGCTAAACAAATGGCTAATCGACTGAATTTAACGGCCTAAGTGCCGTGACGTATTCGCAGCGCCAATAAAGGCCATGCAAGCCGCATATGATACATTTATTATCCATGCTTTCAATTCCTGCAGACCATACAGAAAGGAGTGGCAGCGATGGATACAGGAAGGTCGTTTCAGTCAATGCGAGTGCGACGAAAGCAAGAGTGACGATAATGATTTGTAGTCCATAGGGCGCCACTGGAGGCTTCTGTTATGTGGGAAAACCTCTCGTTTTAGTGTCAAGTTGCAAATGTTAAGCCTCTCGAAAAATGTCAAAAACGACTCTACTTGCAAGGTGATGTAAAAATATCGCCGGCGAATGGTCTCAATCATGCGAAGAGAGATACAAAACGAAGCAAGCAAAAAACGTATGTGATGTTAATCAGTAAGCCTAATCGAAGCGTAGAAATTGCAAAAAAAAAAAGTGGGTTCGCCGCAGGCGCGGACCGAAGCCACTGAAATTGTTGCCCGGATTGATGCATTTATAGCGCCACATTTCGCTGAAAGCGGTCCCCTCGCAAAGTCACGAAGCCGTTTGAAGCCAAGAGGACGAAACAATGGGCAAATCCACTTATTATCCATCATTCCCAGGCTGGATGAACCACCGTAGTTGCAACTCCCGCAGGCACTATAGCGCCAGCGTTTCCTGCAATATACTGTTTGTCCAAAACGCTACGCGCCGCCGTCCACATTCATCTCTAACCACTTAGCCAGTCGACATGCATTGAACCGCAGCAGCGCTGTGTACATGTGACAGCCACACAGCGCCTGTCATGTGTTTTCGAATCTGGAAAATAATGTTCCACGTTCCGCCGCCTTCGCGGCTGAGGAGCCTCTAAAGCAGCATCCTGGCGCGCACTTGCGTAGCTTAAACCGTGGCGAGCACTCAAGCCTTTCCCTTAAGAGGTATATGCTGTCGACTACAAGCAACGTTCCTCGGAGACCCGGCATGCGAAGCAAGCGAACGCGGTGGTACAGGCCGACCACGAACACAGCGGACAGTACGAGGAACGGCAAGCGTTCAGTGAGACGTCCTGCAGTGTGCAGAACCGAGAGAGAGAGAGAGAGAGAGAGAGTCTCTCTCTTAGTAGTTGTTCGAGGGAGAGAAAAATTTCCCCGAGCGACAGATCGTTAACGCCTCGAGCGCGAACCCGGCAGCCAGGAGCCAGCCGCGAGAGTTGATTAATATTAATAACTCGCCGCAATTAACCTGCATACACAGCGCGTCTTCCCCTCCCTCCATCTTTGCTCGCCATCTTTCCTCGGGAGACGTAGCCGCTTGCGTCGGTCCCGAGCAAACAAACGTGCGACCGAGCGGGGCCTAGGAATATAATTATAAAGACACAAATAAAAATAACGAAGATGCAGCGCACGGCGAGTGAAGAGAGGGAGGCCGCGGACTGAGACAAAGAACAGCGTTGGCAGCCGCGAATTGGACGCACGTGCTCATGCACTGGAGGCGCGTGAAAATCGCCGAGGCTAAAACAAACTCTTGCTAAGGGTGAGGAAATTTATCTCGCTATATATACTTACGGTCGAGCGCTTCTACAACGAATGCCTGTATACAACGAAATGACCCGTTTAAGTAAGGAACGATTCTGTCCCGGTTCTATCGCGAGCTGCGTGGTGCGCAACCTTTCACAATGAAGTGACCTGCATAACGAATGATATCGGAGGCCCCAAGCATTTCGCCATAAAAGCGTTCGACTGTATTTCATTTCTTTACAGCGATAGCGGTTACACGCTGCTTACGTAGCTGGTGAACAGCGTTACGTCAGGTCGTAGTTGTGTGTGCGCGCGTCTTTTTTTTTATTTTAACTTAAGTGAGAGCGAGCACTGTAGAGTGTCATTAGGGTGGCAATTTACATGGACGCTCAGGCGCAATAACGACGCCGTCGTCGTTGGTGTCGTGCCGTCCGGCTATCGACGGCGCATGCGCGGCTCGCGCGTGAAGGGTTACCGGGTCACCAGCGAAACAGAGTGCGTTTGGTTACGACAACGAGGAAGTGAAGTCGAGGCACCGTGAATACTGCTACGCTCAATCGCATCGGCGGCGAAGCCAGGGAACGGGCGGTATATAACACAAAACAAGGACCCGCGGTAAGGCTGTTAAAGCGATAGGTTTAAGGCCCCGGTTGAGCAGTGAGCATGCCGTCAGCGGGGCTCAGCGGGAGTTGACCGGGGGGCGGGGGGGGGGGGGGCACGTGTCTACCAATCACAGCGCGGCACGCGCCGCGTTTCTACCAATCACAGAGCCACGCGCGCTTTCTGGCAATCACAGCGAGGCACGCCGCGTTTCTACCATCCGCGGCAGCGGCGCCGCCGGGGGGTAAAGAAAGAAAAGAACCAGAAAGCTCGCCTTCGTGCAAAGCGTTCGCCGCAAGCGTTTCCCGGTAAAGGTTGCATAAGCTGCAGTCGCCAGGAAGCGTAAGAAGCAGTCCGGCATCCTTTAATGCTATCGCGTTCTAAAAGGCGAAGCTTAAGCGTCTCACAAGATCTTTATTGCGATAGCACTTATGTGGACACTACAGGCGCATTGTTGCCGTCGGCGTCGCCATGATATTCCGTATAAAGTCTAAAGGCGACAACACCGTCGCCGCGCGCCGTATGCTATATGTGAAAGCATGCGAGGGTGAGCCGATGACAGCGGCTCATTCTCACATGCGCACGGAAAGAAAGTGGGGAGGAAGCGCGCCGTCTTCCTTCGCGCACAAGGAACCGGGGGAGCGGTGATAGGCGGAGGGGGGGGGGGGGGGGGGGAGGGGCATTGTACTTCGGCAATATGGCGCGGCCGCGCGCAGTCACGTGGGCTTTATCTTCAAGGCGATCTGCTTTGGGGCCAAAATCTAGGTGGGCCGACGGCTCACAGCTTTGAGTGTGCCGTGTTCTCGCCACTCAGTTTGCGTTGAAGCGATAGACAGCACGAAGGTCACTTCGCTCGCCTCTGCTGCCACGCTTCCTCAGGCTAGTGTTTTAACAACAAGTGCGCGCGGTCATCGAGTGTGATGTGTGCATGCTTGCCTGTGCGCACTGACACCATGGTTGTTAATTTAATTAGTAAACATGTGTTTACAAGTTTATAAAGCCGATAAAACTACTATACTTACTTACTTTGGCCGCCTACTAGTTTACTATTACAAACGATGCTTCGCCTTTCGGGTGAAACTGCGACTTTTTTTATTTAGCTGAAGGCCAACAGCAGAGACACTAAACATACAGCAGACTATCAGTAGCTGACTTGTGAAAGTTTCGTATCGTTTCGAATTACGTAATGTAGAAAACAATACAATGGTCAGCAATTTCCAGCAGTGGTGTGCCATATTCTATTCATGACTAATAAAGTTTGACCGCGAAGCCAGGCACTTCAAGACCAGACTGTGCTTGCTTAGACATAAGGCTTCAGTAGGGAACCCGTGTTCTAACCTTTGAAGGGCGAATTTCGAATCTCTAAGAATGACAACAGGTTGAGGCGTACAAAACCGTAGCTTCTTTAGAGCTGCCTCAATGGCAACGCTTTCGGCCGTTGTGGAGGACACGACTGCAGTGAAGCGAACGGACCAATCATACTTCAAAGAGGGAATGTGAAAAGCAGCTGCACTACGCTCGCTGCAATATCTCCATATCAAAGGCTTCTCCATATGATTCCAATGGGCGCCATCACACATAGGTATCATAGGCAACGAGATGGCGGACAGCCTCGCCCATAGAGTGCTGTCTGGGAATCCTTTGAGAAAAGTGCCTCAAGAGGACAAGAGACCCTTCAGAGAAGCGGTGTCGTGCCACTTCAGTTCTTTGTGGAGCTCACCTCACAAGCCATGTGTGATCAAGGGTCTCAAAAGAAACCAAGCCACCTTACTGCACCGCATTCGCACGGGCTCTGCTCGTACCCCTGCGTGGATGTATAAGACTGGCCTGGCGTTATCACCATTATGTTCAACGTGTGGTGTGTGCGGTGACATACAACATTACCTGATGTGCTGTACTGTGTATAACGCGGAAAGGAGGGTGTTATTCGGGTCCCTCAAGAACACAGGAGTTCCTCACAGTTCTCTTCAGGACATTGTTTTCCCGCGCGGGAACCGGTTGTGTAGGAAGGAGGTCTCTCGCCTTCTGTTAAATTACCTACAGGACGTGGATATGGCCTCCACATGGTGAACTGAGGAGTGACCATTTGTAATTGTGAGGTCTGTGTCTAATTATGTTATTTATTTATTGTAAGTGTCGCTACGGTGGAGCAATTGCCGGCAGCAACTGCAAGGCTAATCCCACCAGTAGCCTACAACAACTGTGTTTAGAAAAAGTTTATTTCGACAAGAGACGATACGAACACCGAGTCATAATTACGGCACAATTCCACCGGGACGATAACATGTAAGAAACGAAACACAACAACTCAATTCGCGTGTTCGCCTGGGACTGTGCTTGGAGCCAATGTTCAATCTGGCTTTACCCCTACGCCTTATCCCGCAACCCCAGAAGTAGCACAGATCATCTTTGTGACTCTTGCCCTAGGCACATATTTCAATTCTCCTGCTACCATAAACCATTTGAAACAACAAAAGATAACACTATCTGTAGCGAGTATCTTTTTACATATGTAAACGAAAATACCATTTTTTATTGCAGTGCTAGTTTCAAAGGTCAAGTTTATTTAATATTGTCTGATGTTTACAACAACCTGCATAATTTTCCAGGCGGTTTTTGTTGCAAATCCACCAACAGCCCTACGTGATAGGTCTGAATGGCTGGGGTCAAGCCCCCATAGGCTAGGCCCGAGTTGTTCTGACCTATCACTGAGAGGTAATGGTGGATTTTAAATAATAAACAGACTAGAATAGTTTTACTTGATACCGGTCAAGCGTTTCTCCTTCCACTGCCACTATTCAGCGTTCCTGCCGAGCTGGTGTGTGTGCGTGTTATTGCTCTGTGCGTAACGGGGCATTTAACCCCAAGTTAACAATATCTGGTATTTCACTGGAAACTGACAACCCACGGTTTCCCGGCCGTCGATCTGATCCAACGTCCCGTCTCACGCACCATCCGAGGTGCGACGACCGCAACGCCCCCTGGCGACGCTCCTCATAGAGCCAGCGTTGTGAGATGCCTGGTGGCTACCAGGGCGCCGCAGGAGTTGCCTTGCGTGCTGCGCAACTACAACATGTCGCACCCGCGTGTAGTTAGGAACCAGTCCGAGCAGTTGAAGCGCCGCGCCGAGCCTTGCTATCTAGCTCAGTGCTTGACCGTTTGTTCTAAACTGCCAATCGCTTTTTTTTAATCACCTACTCGACGGGTCTAGTCAGAAGTGCCTTGTCGTTAGACCCAGCTGTTTCGTTAGCTGCTATAGAATTTGCTGTGGTCCTGCTACCGTGTTATTAGGGGGAAATGCTAACATCGGAGAACGGCCCTTGGATTTCTATGTGGCTTTCGAAAACAATGGTAGTAACTCTAAGTGCCCCGCTATTTCGCACCATTTATTGTACATAACTCGAGAGTTGGCGAATGCATTAGTTGGAGTTGCACAAGTGCCCGTCAATGATTGTCCGCTAACATCGAACCATGTCCGCTACCACTGTCCACCTGCTGTACGAGTCCCATCTTACAGCCTCTTTATTCATTCGATTGATCGTGTCGTCTCCGTGAGAAGCACCGTTCCATAACGTGTACCAATCTTGAATATTTCAACGCTCAGATGGACTGAGCTAGCTGACCTGCTCAACCGCGTCCATCAGGACTCTGCTTCCGACTCTGTTTCTCGAAGCTGTGGAATCCGCGGCGGTTTACGTAATTTTGCACTGGACTCGCATATACCTCGCACGCGGCATGCTCATCCTTTCCCGACCTCCGCTTAACACTAAACCGGGCACTCGCCCAGGAGTGCGTTACAACAGCTGCCCTAATCCCTTCTGACCACTGTGGCATACACCTTGGTACGTTCACATTCCTCCCGAGTCGTGGCCCCCGTACCCACTTCGTCCAGTCCTATAAAAATAACATTCCGGCCACCTGCTCCTACTTGCTGCTGTACTAGTTGGACCCAACACCAACTACGACCTTATACGACCTTTATACGTCCGAAATGACCTTCCTAGCGCCTGGCGCCGTCCCATTCAAACGCTGTCGTCGTAAACACCACGCACCGTAGCTTACTGGCAATGTTATAACGTTACGCAAGTGCAAGGGGCCAAATGTTTTGTCTTGGTAAGAAAAGCCGCTGCCACGGCGGCTTGCTCGCTGCAGAACAACCACAGCAGGAAGTCAAGGAGCAAGTCCGAATCGCCCACAAACGCTTCGTCGAACACACTGCCAAGAGAGCGGTTAGAGAGACAAGGCTATTCTGGGCGTACGTAAACTCCCATTCAGCCACCAATTATCCTCAATGTGTACAGCTAGCACATCCTCTTTCAATCCCCTTTCCCCCTTCCCCAGTGCAGGGTAGCCTACCGGACTCAGCCTGGTTAACCTCCTTGCCTTTCCCCGATGACTTCTCTCTCTCTCACACCGCCGTCTGTCACCTCCGAACCTGCCAACAATCCTCTCATACCTGCCTAGATTCCTACCCTACATATAAAAGCCGAACATGCCTAACAGGGAGTGTCGCATTTAAACCTTTTCAAAGCTTCGGTCCCGACTGCATCAGTTCCATGGTCCTCAAGTTCGCAGCTGCCTGTGTGGCCTACATCCTGTGTTCCCTGTTCCAAAAACAACTAGACTCGGGTACGTGTCCCGATGCGTGGATACTTGTTTACGTCACGGCTACGCATACGGGCCCTGGTACGTGAGCAGACCTCCTACCGTCTGTCGTCCCATCGCCAACGCGTTTATCGTGCATCACAATTTCAAACGTGTCCTTAACGCTAACAGTGACACGCTAATTGAGGTGCATGATTTTTTTGTCTCCGGCTTGGCCCAACTGTCATTGCAACCACAGTTGCAAAACAGCTTTTGGTACCACGGTACACGTATCAAGTGCCCATGGTGATCAACGCACTCCTTGCAACCTCAGTCATCTGGAACCGTCTCGAGACTTTGACCGTCTACCGCACCTTACCCTGCTTGGTAGTATCGAAATGAAGAGCACCTCTGGAACCGCAATCTCCTGGATATCATCGTTCCTCAGAAACTCCACCAAACGTGTTGTCTACTGCAGCGGCTACAGTTTGGTGCCCGCGCGTAACGCGGTTCTCACACATTATTCACAAGTCATCGCAGGTTAAATGAAGCGCCACATGTGTCCGAGCGTTGCAACACCGTTGCTCTGGACTGGTACGTCAGCGTGGACATAAAGCTCACTTTCTGCCACTACAAATGACGAAGATGCGAATTATTATTTAAATTTATCGCTGCGAACGCACAGACCGAAGTGCTTTTGAGCAGGCGTCGGCGTCAGCTCGCGACGGTCCGTGGAGAAAGAGTGACTGCGATGGACACGGAGGAGTTTACGCTGGAAAGATCTCGTAAGGTGCCGAAGGTATCATCCCTGCGTCTGTGCTATGCGTAACGACTTTCTGTCTCTACCCGCCGCGGTAGCGTAGCGGCTGTGGCGCTCTGCCACTGAGCGCCAAGTCGCGGGTTCGACTCACAGCCGCATTTCGACGGTGGGGGGAAGGAATGGGGGATGGAAGAATTTCAGGTGATCGAAATTAATAGGGAGCCCAACACTACGGCGCCTGTTATAGCCCCAGAGTTTCTTTCGGGCGTTAAACCCCGCGAATCCATCAATCGACATTCTGCGCCACACATTTCGACAAACTGAGTGTGATGCCAGACGCGCGAGCGCACACAAAGCACAACGACCCCTATTGCGAAGCCATGAGTTGCGCAGTGCACAAAAGAACGGTGCCTTGCAAGTGCGACATCGCACGCTGCGATTCGATTCTTTCTATACCAGCTGGCAGGACTTTATTTTGCACGTTTCAGAGGGAAATAATTGCTACAGAAAAACTCGCTGCAGCGGGTTGACATACATCAGCCTCGCTACGTCACTCCGGCACCGGCCAAGAGACCGAGGGAGGACAAGAGGTGTTTCTGAATTCGAGGAGGGCAAGCGAAGTTTAAGGAGCAAGTGACATAATGCAGTTCGTGCCTCCGGTCTGCATAATGTCGACGGCGCCACACGGAGACGCTTCGCGAAGCTTCGTCGTTATCACGGGGAACAGAACAACAAAAAGTAGGGACGGGTTGTTTACTCGACGCGCAAAATGCGAGACGGGCCTGCTTTCCTCAAATGCTCCACGGTTCTTCTCTCCGTTTTCCCGCAAATCTCGCTTCGCGGTAGTCCCAATGCGAAAAAAAAAACCAATTAAAAGAAGGCGACCTCGCCTAGCTGCGCATAAACATTTGACGAACGCGCGGCGCGGGAAAGCCTCTGCTTCGTGACGCTCGTGACCGAGGAAGATCTGCGGCAGGCTACAGCAGCCGCAAGAACAAAAACAATCGGACTCGAGGGGTAGCGCGACGCCGGCGACACCGCTCGGTCTCCAGTTCTCACCTAAAACGCGGGATAAACAGGACTCGTCAACCCCAACGCGCCCTTCATCCACGAGCACCAACGCTTATCCCACTACAACCCCTGCGCCCTCTAGTGGCTGTTGCACGACCGAGGTATACAGCCGAAACCCGTCAAAGTGTATACGCGGCAGGGACGTGGCAGTTGCAGCGCTGTAAGACAACCGGCAGGGGCTTGGCATCCTCTCGTAGAACAAGCAGCGATCCAGTTCGTGGCCGACACTCGACGAGCGCACTAAAAGCGTCCGTTTCCCCGTCGACTTTGTGTACACAGGGATACGACACTGCGTGCGCCGAGCACCGAGTTTTGTGTACTCTCGCACTCTCTCGCGTATTTACCGAGAGCTCAGAGCTGACGACGAGGCCACTAGGCGATGGGTGCCAGAGAGCGAGAGAGAGAGAGAAAAGGTGCCAAATAACAGGTTGCGATATAGCAGTAAAAGTCTTATTAGAATGAGGGGCGATATACGAAGAAAACAAAAACAACATGTCACCCTGAGCTTAGGCGTCCGTAGGAAAATGAAGGGGCGGTGGGAAGCGGTAGGCGAATACCTAGAAAGCGGGAGGTCTCTGTGCGACAAACAGGGCTTAGAGTATGCGCAAAAGCAGCGGGCGTCAACCGGCATCAGAAGCGCCAGCGCGGAAGCATAAAGAAGAAACCGCGGTGAAGTCGGCCGAAAGTTAGAAAAGAGGAAGGTGTGTTTATACCCGTCGACGCGCGGGTAATGCTTGCTTACGAGCAAAGTTGGTCCTCGCACTCGCTCTGTTCCCCCAAGGTTCCCATGGGGGACAGGCTTGAAATGCAGCGGCCGTGTACGCATACCAACTTGCCGACAGCGCTCGCTAAAGCCTCGTCGCAAAGTCAGATCCCCTCCCTTTTTTCTTGCTTTGTTTCTCTTTTTTGTTACATCACCTTGTTTCTTTTTTTTTTTTTCCTAACAGTTCCTGTTCCCAGCTTCACCCGCTAGCTCAACCAGCGCAGCGAATCGCTGTACATTCTCAACCGTGAGAAACAGGCAAAAATCTGAAAACGGGAGGCGCACTTTGTGTGCGTGTCGTCTGCGCATCGTCTGCCGGACGTCTGCTTTATGAAGTTGAAAATAAAGCACAACAAACCATGCCAATTCGCCCGGGAAACGAGTTCTTTTGCGTGGGGAGGGGGGGGGGGAAGGGGCAAGCTTGTATGCTATAGACATAGCGGGCGCCAGTGATGCGCGGTTTTCATTTGTAATATACCACGTCCTGGTGGACGGCTGACAACGCGCGATTTTTCGCTGCGTTTTCAGAATGGCGAGAAGAGAAAAAGAAGTGGCACAGGAAGGAACGATAGCGTTTCTAGATAACGCGTCACAGCAGAAGCCAGCCGGAACGACGAAAGCAGCTCAGGCGTAGCTAGCGCAAGTCGTCGACTCGGGCGGGCATCAGCTCTCTGAAAGTTGACGTAGCAAAAGAAAAGACAATGGGGGATAACTCAGGGCCGGCTGCTTAATCCGGACAAAAAAGAGCGAAAGTTGCGCCGTTCTGAAAGATAGACGGTGCGACGCAACGCCGGGCGAGAACAGAAATGCAGTTGCGGAAGTAACAGTTGTCACGTGACTAGCTGTTTATAAGCACGGTGAACGAGAGTTTTACAAGGATGTGGCAAAGTGCGGGTAGAATCTCCGCGGTGTGCTCTAGGATGCGAGGCTGAACTTGGGAACAAGCTTGGAACTGAGCTTGGTAACCAGCTTGGAACTGAGCTTGGAACTGAGCTTGGAACTCAGCTTGGAACTGAGCTTGGAACTGGGCTTGGGCCTGAGCTGAGGCCACTTTGGTGCGGAGAAAAATCCGGAGTAGGGTAGGCGGAAATTCGAATGACCGTATTTCCTAATGGCTGACACCGGCTGCATCTAACATTCACACAAACCATTCGCACGCTTCAGCACTACAATTCCTGTTAATTTCAGCGAAGTGAGGAAGGCGTCAACTTTTCCTGTTGCATTTCTATTGAAAATTTCAGATTTCTTAATATCCGTAACAAAAAAGTATGAACCATTGTAACTATCTTTTCTGCAAAATAGAATAAATTTCACTATAACACGCCCAGCGGTTGTGCAATTACAACGATAGCGAGTCCTTGTGCATTTCACACGCATATTTGGGTTGGGAAAACGTGCCGGCACGAGAAAAGAGGATTTCGCAGCAAAAGCTTCTTCTAACGCTTGGCTGCGCACACAACTAAAACTGTGCCTACTGAAAACCACCTTTCGGCGAATGTTCCTTCCGTTCCACTTCAAGCGCGCCCCTTCGAACACGGCGCGCGCGCGTTTCGTTTTTCTCTTTTTTTTTTCTCCGCCATACATTCGTCCATCTCATCCGGAACGGCGCCCGAAACTTGTCCGTTCTCACGAGACTTTACTTCCGCGCACTTTCTCCCTCTTTCACCTTCCACGTACATATAAACTAAACGCAGTTGACGATACCAGAGAAGCGCACGCCGCGCGCCACGACAGAGCTGCTGCAACGTACAGCCAAACATAGCATAACGTCCCCATCCGTCCAACACCCGCACGAACAAACATACAACCCATTCCCCCAGGTCTCTGCCACCGCCCCCACCCCCCACGCCCACTCCAAAATAAACTAGCAGCCCACCCTAATCGCGAGAAACGCGAGCTACAACACAGCCAAGGCGACGGCCGCGGCGAAATGGGAAAACAACAACAGCGCGGTGACGGAGCGAAAGCATTTCGTTTGCGCGCTAAATGCACCGTTAATCCGCTGGAGAGCGAAGAACGGCGTCCTCGTTGTCGTCGTCGCTGTCGTCCCATAGCTCCCTGTTATATGGCTGCAGAGAAGGGTGCGCGCCGGGAGACGGTGGGCTTGTTTTACGCCTATCGCCACATCCTCGACGCTATATATACGCGCCGTCGTTTCCTGCACCCTCGTTTTGTCTGAGTCGTTCGCAAACAAGGACGCAGCGGAGGGAAAAGTGAAGGAGGAGGGAGGGGGGCACGCGAAAAGCCGCAGATGTGACAACAACGGCCCAATCCTCTCGACAGGACCGGGAGATGGTAACAAGGAGAACTATTACACTTAAACACCCGGGGCTTTACATTCCATTTCTTCGCTACTTTCCCTCTGCTGCTGCGGCCGCTGCAAAAAGAAAAAAAAACGAAAAGAAAGAAGAAAGAAAGGTTGGGTGCTACTATGAAGACAGCAGTTGCGGGTGGAGGAACTCTCTGCTGATGTGTAGAACGCGTCGGGATTTGGCAATAATCTGTCGAGCAAGCGGCAGCGTTTTCACTGTCGTCTCTTCTTCGCTGGTGTAGGCCTACACACACGCGTTGCGAGCGTTTCGCTATGCGGCGAACGCGTCGCGCGCGCGAGTCAACAAGATGAAAACGAAAGTATGCGACTTATTTGCATTCGGCGATAATTGCAGGGTCGTCGGAGAGTACACGCGGAAACTGTAAGCCGCAGGTTTTACTTAATGCTCGGATGACTGCACGAACCACTTTGAGTACATTAGGTAAGTTCGCAATTAACGTTCGGTCTCGAGAAAAAAAAGATAAGGCAAATAAATCATCGTCGGAGTAAAAGAAACAGGAAACAACGAAAAAGGAGGACGGAATGAGAGGATTTCGCTGAGCGCACGCTGAATATACGACGAGGTGAAATTAAGGAATCCAGAGAGGCGCGCAATGGGGTTGGACGGCTCGGCGATATTGACAGTCGTCGAGGGATGAAATATTAATAGCGGCTATACGTGGGCACGACAGTCTTTGCTCCGCTGCTCGTGAAAACTTTCCAGGGCGAGTGTTCTGGGGCGGTTCGCGTAGGCTCGCGTAAAGAGCATTCCCTGCGCAGTACGTGCTGGGAAAACTCATCTCCTGGGCGCCCGACTAGATCATTTTCTTTTTGCTCGCCCAGTTCCACTTTCCATGATGGTAATAAGCAGAGAGAGAGAGAGAGAGAGACAGAGACAGCGACAGAGACAGACAGACAGACAGACAGACAGACAGACAGACAGACAGACAGACAGACCGACAGACCGACAGACAGACAGACAGACAGACAGACAGACAGACAGACAGACAGACAGACAGACAGACAGACAGATAACCCGCAAATGAAATAAAGACCATTTTGCTCTAATTATCTATGACAATATGTTGTAACTCAAGAAGAAGTTAGTTTTCTTTTTTTTTTCTCTGTGGCCGGAAATAAAAGCGACATGTTTGCTCTAACTATATATGACTATAATAATTATGTTTTAACTCAAATAAGAGTTACCGTCCTTATTTTTTATTTTTATTTATCTTTTTTTTTTTTGTACAAACGGTGCTCTCCGTGGTCAGAAATAAAGGTGAGCGTTTTTTTCTAACTTTCCAGGACGCAGAACCGTGTCCGAGAATCAGCAGGTTAATCCTGTCAAGAAATATCGCTTAGACCAAGGACTGGGCTTGGTGGCGGAACCGAAACTAAGGGAACGAAACCACTGCCCGTAGCAGCAGGTAGGACGATATGAACGCTGGATACACTGATCGGTCCACTGAGTCCAGATTCAGACACGAAAAACAAAAACAAAAAGAAAGCAAGCACGCAAAAAAAAGGGAAAATGAATCACGAGGAGGAGAGAAAGGCCGGAGGAGCGTGCCGTGGTGTATGTAATGTGTGTGTGTGCGTGCGGTTTCAATTAGGACGTCCAACGCCCCGAGTCCTGCACGCATGACGTCAGCCGTGCGTCTCAATTCACTTTATATTCCGCGCTTGCGCGACACTCGTCGGGGGCAACAGTACAGGTCGGGCTTCACTGCACAGCACCAACCGGCGGCCCAGAGAAGGGAGGCTGCTCTGCCGGCGTAGCGGCGCGCCTTGAATTAGCCGGGGCTTGGGCACAAGGATAAAGAAGAGAAAAATAAAAGGAAAACGCCTCGACGCGGTGGACGTAGAGAAGATTATGGATGAGAAGAGAAAAAAGGCGTCGCGCTGCCGTCGACTCTTTGGAGCTATAAATTGCCCCCCAGTCGTTGGTGCGAGTCGAACACGAGGCGGCGAATCGGAGCGACGAGACAGCGTCGCACTGGAGCGGGGCTGTCGCTCGATGCGACACCATACCAAACTCGAATCGTCAATTAGTGCTGAGAGAAAAGAAAACAATCGACGGCCCTCCACCGGGAGATGTATTAAAGAGACGCCAAGTCAATTAAACTGGTGGAGTTATTCTGCAAAACTATATTTTCGCTTGTTTAGCCGTGAAGAACTGCTGCCCCATCGACAATATCTTTAACTACGCGAAAAGCAAGCACTCCGCGGAGAACAGGACACACGTAAGCGTGTTCTCAGTGAACTGCGGGTACTCTTGTGAGCTGCAAGGTTAGTCGACTATGGCGTGTGCTCACGACGCATGCGTGGAAGGAAGCAAGAAAGACTTACGAAGAACAAAGGAGAGGAGTACAGCCAGCCGACTCACCGGCGACGGTCGCTGTGCACGTTGCCTTCTCGCCGCAGATGGACAAACCGGAGACACACACCATGCAAGCGCCCGTAGAAATCGGCCGCTCTAGTCACCGGCGCTGGAGAGAGGCTGTGGGCCGGCTGCCATGTTACGGCCTAGAACGTCTTCAAGAGCCGCCATGCATTTGTCGGCGATTACATGTCGCTAACCGCGCCAGCACCGTCAGTTCACGTACTCATATGTCAAAAAGGACATTCCTCGGGGAAGTGGTACTCTCTGAGGACCATGTAGGCAACCATCTGGGGCATAGATGATAGTTCGAAGACGCAGAAAGTGACCAAAACTTCCGTGCTGCATTTTCACACTGCAGGCACGCTGCTAGGTGCTACATTACCAGGTGGGACAGACTAGCCCGTTCCGCAACAGCGTAGGTCGATTGCGTGGAAATTGTCTTGAAACGTTTCATACAGGGGAGTGTGAGGGGGGAGGGGGGGGAAGCAACAATGGCGTAGTACCAGTGCCTGCGATCACGGATCGTATTTATTGGAGAAGGTTAATGGAGAGCAGCGCAACGACAGTGTATGAGCCGTATCATTTTCCGCGATCGAGTTCATCTCCTTTCCCGATACTACAGCTATGCGAGACCGGCGATGGTGCGATGGTGATAATCGGAGATGAATGTGAAGCTACGGCATCGTCCCTGAAGACGCAGAATCTGACGAACGGATGCTCGTGCGCATAAAGCAAACGCAAACCCGCTTTTTGACAAGACCGACAACCCTTTCTCAATTCCCAAACGGTCAACGATATCATGGTGCTCGCACTATGCTCGGCCGCTTTGGCGTCAGACTGCTACCGGAAGTAGAGATGTCGGAACCTTGGCCGAAGTTAACGTGTTCCTCGAAGGCCATTGGACTACGCGAGCGCTTGCGACAACACGTGAGCGAAAATTCGTCTGCGAGTGTGGGCCACACCGTCTCTCCCCTTCTTCCTTCCTATATTTCTTTTCTCCTTCCACATGTGTAGGATAGCCAACCGGCTGCAACCGTGATCAACCTTCCTATTTTTCCTACTCTATCTCGCGCTCTCTCAAGATGCCCCCCTAAATTACGTTCATTCACCATCCACTTTAATATTTTTCGTCCAAACTTTCCTCCCTTTCTTCAAGGTTCACTATGGCGAGGCTGCAAGTGAGTCATGGAGTTCATGAAGTTACGTCTTGTCGGTAAGCGTTAGAGAAACTGCAACCGCTTAACGCATAGAATGATTTAAGTTCACGTGTTAAATGCTCCCAGCTTCACGTGCGCAGCCAACAGGACGAAAACAACACAACTAACTTCAATCTTATCCATCGCTTCAATGACCAGTGAATTCAATTGCCGTCCTATACCAACCGACACACAATTAACCGCTACTCTGACGCAGCTATGCCTACTTCCAAGCGGTTACAAGGCTCACGACTGAACATTCGACAACTGCCGCTCCAGGAAGGAGGCAATAAATCTGTCCAGATTGGATGAGCCTTATGTTATAATCAGGACGGAGAGCGGAGCAGTAAGGGGAGAAATTATTTCCACTACCACTTTCGCTCAACCCTGCCGATTTTGTCTTTGCTATGCGCTTTCCTTCCACTGGCCGCTGCGCACTGTCGGCGTAATAGAGCTCGTAAATCCGTGCTGGAGTGCGTTTTACGCGGACGTTCACAAAAAACATGCGCACGCACACGTACAAAAGCATACGCGCTCACGCTGTACGCGTTGCGAGAGAGAGAGAGAGTGGCCTGCTTACGGGCCAGCTACTACTTTCCGTTGCCCGTCGCGTCCGGCGTCGGCAGCCGGGTAGAACAAAATCGCGCTCGACCGTCACCTGTTACGGTCGGCCAAGCTCAAACACCCTGAGCTCTCAAATTACCCCGCACACCATCGGTCATTTGGCGCCGCCGACCACCAGAGAAGGGGGGCGCGAAAGGGGGGGGGGGAGGATGCTACGGGTGCAGCGTTGTTGCGCCCCAAGAACCGGCGCAAACAACGATTTGGCAAAGACGAATGAAAAAAAAAAAAAGAATGTGGGCCGGCGGAGGAGAAGCGACGTAGAAACCGCGAGGTGCGCGGAATTCGGCTCACGCGTCACCCGCGAGACGGGAATACCAAGTCGGGGGGGAGGGGGGGGGGAAACACCAGCGACACTTTTTAAAAGGTGATGCTTTACGGCAGACAACGACCGACACGTGATCAGCGGAGGTGTGTCGTTCGATCCGTTCTCGTCATTCTAAGACGACCGTCTAAGAGATTTAGAGGTGGAGCAGGAATAGAGGAAAGTCAGGGAGGGTGACGAGGCACACGTCGGGTTTGCTACCCCGTGCAGGGGAAAGGAACTATAGGGAGAAGGGGAAGATAACTAAAGGGCGCCTCAAACGATTTCGCGTCTAACCGCTGATCGCGAAGTCTATACGGTTCCATTCCCAGCCGTACCTTTGACAAAGCAAAGGGACTAAAGACAAAAATAAAGGAAACAAGAACACGAACTACGCCGGAGTGTTGAAAACATGGCAGTCAAGCGAACTAGACTCTTATGGCCAAGGTGTAGCTTAGGCAAGTAGAAGTAAAAAATAACAATAATAACTATAACATCACTGCAGCTCGAAGGCTGGGTTTACAGAATCGGCGACCGTGTGAATATCCATGTATTTTCACTCACGTTGGAAATGTATAAACTGTATTACAGGAATAAAGCAGTAGCCAGAATGATCACAAGTTTACAACATCCTGTATCCTAAAGAGCACACTCTAAAGAGAAAAAGTCGCAAGCTTAGATGCTTCGAGCAAGAAAACACCTTTCATCGGTATCGATCGCAGCAGACTCAAAAGTGATTGGGCGCTATCCAACTGTGAAGTTGTCAATGCCCATCCGAGTGCAATGTTAGCCGCAGCCGCGTATGTTTTCGATAAATGCCACGCGGCTGAACCTATAGGTAAAAACCCACCAAATTCAGCAGCCGTCGATTCTGCTCTTTACGAAAGTACTTCGCAGTTTCAATGGTAATACCTTTCAACGGCCACCGAAGTTTCTATAATATGACACCTATCGTTATTACACTGGTCTGAAACTGCCGCCTTAGACCATCGACGAAATCAATTCTCTTCCCTCCCTTGGAGTGCAAGCAATGCGCGTGGCGGATGAACGATCGAACGCACTGATTGCTCCAATGTTGTCTTGATCTCCACCAGGTGGCAAAAGACGTAACGTGCAGCTGGTAAACGAGCTTCCGTTATCCTCCTACCGCGTAAGAGAGTATTAGTTATTATTAGTTAACGTGAGACATATTGGAATGAGCCTCTAGGTTAAAATCTTACGCTACGCCGACAGCAGCATATACGGAGGGAAGGAAGGGTGGAGGGGGGGGGGGGGGGGGGTCCACAGTTGGGCAGGTACGACGTGCGCGGCTTCAATAATTCATCCCGCGATCCGCGGCGGCTTCACGAGCGCGCCCGCCTGCAAAGCAGCCTTTTCCGCGGGTCTACTTGTCCAGTCCAGTCGTCATGGATGCGTACTTTTTGTAAGCGGCATATAGCGCATGTAACGTAGCATGCCTGCATTTCCTACTCCACCCAACCAACTGGATCCCATTTTCCTTGTATTTTTTTTTTTCCAACCCAGACACGCGTTTGTTCGGACCCTTTCACTTTCGCGGAGTTTCCTGCGCGTTTTGATGACCCTTTCTTTTTTTTCTCTGTCTCTCTTGAGCATGTTAGTTTGTCAGCCGCGTATGACGCAGTGTACTTTTTCATCTCGCAAAGTGGGATTCGCCGTACTGATCTCTCCCGCGCGCGCACCAGGGTTTTGTTTGCGCTTTCTTTGCCGAGAGACCGAACGTACCGGGTACGCCGCTGTGAGGCTCTTGCTCGCGAGGCTTAATAATGCATATTCTGTGGAAAGTGGACGTCGGAAGGCCGTGTGTATTACGAACGGACGGACATCCGCAACGAACTGGAATCTTCCCCCTAACATACAGGATGATGCAGCACAAATTACTATATTACAGCGTGTCCAGTACTAAAGATTCCGCGCTTGAACCGAGTTCTTGTACGTGCGCACTTTATTGGTTATTGGTCATTTATTGGAATGCCAGCAGGCATTCCGAAGAACAGTGCTAGTGGCCAGACCAAGAGAAGACGAACAACGCAGGCGCTGTGTCATCCGCCTTCGAGTCATCTAGGTCTTTATTATTATTATTATTATTATTATTATTATTATTATTATTATTATTATTATTACTGCGATCAAGACTTGTTCTAAGGCATAATGTTTCGTGTGCACTATATGTGTGCTGTAAGACATGTGTTGTGCATGAATTCAAGCGCTGTTTTGCGGCATCTGTCGTCATGTACCCAGCGGTCACGTGTTGTCGTGGCACTGCACCGCAGGCCAGCTTGCAGTAGGACACCGGGTCGTAGCGCTTGCAAGCCTGGGCAAGTGCAAATGAGCGGTACGCACGTCACTTGAAGGGGGACAGTACGGACACGTTGCAGTCACTGGAAATTGGGGCCAGCTCCTAGTAAAGGCGACAGCCGGGCTATGGGCACCACCTCGGCCAAGAAGCCTCGCCGTTGTTAGCGCTGTTTTTCGGAATATCAATGCTTAACCAACTAGCCCAACTTTTTTGCTTCTTGGTGCCCTTGCTTGCTTGTTCTTCAACCACACCAGCAATTTCCAAAGCTCCGCTTCGATGTCGTAATGTGTCCGGGTATCATTGTACATGTGCGAGTGGTGTCCACACGGTGGAGGGGGGATATGTATTCGATTGACGCGCCATCGGTGAGCGACAGGATGAAACTCGCTGTCAGCCATCGCCTTCTAAAACGTGCTTGGAATGGCTATTCTGGCTGAAGAAAGTGCGCTGATGTACGATACCGGTTGATTGGGATTGTTTACAATGCTTGCGGATGCCTTTTGCCATTGTGACAAAAAAAAGTGCAGTTTTATGGTTTGTTCTGTTATCTCTATGAACACAATGAATGCTCTATGTGGAGTATATCTTTCATCAGATCTCGGGGACAAAGACGCAGTCAAGCCGAAGCTATAGCTTTTCGCCTGTGCCTCTGTCCTCTGTATCTTGTGAGGACGCGAAATAAATAAGGTTCAAGTTCAAACACGGTGACCGTGTTTGGCCTAAGGTTGGGTAAAAAACCGAAAAAGATTCAATTGTCGTTGAAGCGACCTTCTATTGCGCAATCGTTTCTTTTGCTCCCTTCGAGCGCTTCAGAAGCTTCGCTTTGTCAAAAAAAATTATGTTATTTTGCAGTGCCTGCAGTGCGCTCCTACTGTGCACGCTACTTCGCAGACCCGCAAACGTCGACACAAATCAAACTTGACGCTCAAATATCGTAGTTTTCTAGAAAGTGTCCACAGCTTTACTAAATCAGTTACGCTAGCTAACCAGCCATTAATCAGATATGCTAACAAATGTTTCCTGGAACCGATAAAGTCAGTATGTTTTGTTTCAGTCGCAACCTATTTCTTCTCTAATAAAAGCTTAGTGAGACGTCAACATTACCGTCACAACCTCATCTATTTCATCATCATCATCATCATCATCATCATCATCATCATCTTTTATGACCACTGTAGGATGAAGTCCTCCAGTGAACAAAAGAGTGGTTTCATATTAGCCCTGTCTTCCCCCAGCTGACCCCATCTCATACCAGCAAATTTCCTAATTTCTTCCTACCACCTAATTCGGTGCCATCCAAGACTGCCCTCGCCTTTTCTTGGCACCAGTTAAAAAGAACAAAATATTGTTTTTAAAATTTCATTCTAGAAATCTTATATGCCTCAACTACGGGCTTGATTCTAACTATTGGTAGTCAAATGACCCCAGACTTGCAACAGAGTTCATGAATAAAACACTGACCATTTCGTTCATCCACTACCGGCAGCGTTTAATTACGAAACGAAGGCGTTGCCGATGCCAACTCGACGAAGCAAGCGTATTTGCATTCTCGCTGCGGTAAACAATATTCAAAACCACTCATCAAGCAAATGCGTCACAGAAACGCGCCTACGAAATGGGCGAGCGAAATGTAGCGCCGGTTGACTTCCTTCGCGTCATCTTGGGCATCTGTGAAATGAGCAGGGGAAACACTGAAGGCAACCAACCAACCTTTTGTGGAAACCAGTCACGCGTCACACACTCGGAGAGGAATCGATGGAAAACTATTCTCGGTGGGTTCCAAGTATACATTAGAACTCTGGAACGCAAGGCTTTCTCCCTTTCTCTCTTTTTTTTCCAATGGAGGCGAGCACGCCAAGGAAATTAAGCTCTGCGCGCACCGGAAGGCTGCAAACAATGGACACACACCGACCGATGCACGCCGTGAAAGAAAAAAAAATGCATTAAAAAACAAAGAACAAGAAATAAGAAAAAGAAATATAAACCCGAAATGTCATCGTAAATAAACGAAACAAAGGAGCGCGGCGCACTGAAGAAAGCTGCCAAAGGGCGGAACACGACATCCTCTAAAGTCAATAGCGGTCGAAAAGAAAAAAAGAAGACCAAAGGAAAGTTCAATCTCCAAAAGGAAACGGACACGAAATAAAAATGAAAGGAAGACGTGCGTTCAGGAGGCAACTTCAACAGGAGGGCAGGCTGAAAAGAGGAAAAGTCATCAAAGCTGCGGCCGAAGTCATTTAGAGCGGAATAATGCCCTTTGACAACGCGAAGTCTCCCGCACGAACTGCAAACAGGGGAGTCACGAACGCCATCTTTTTTTATTTCTCCCTCTCCCCCCTGAACCCCCACCCCTTCCTGAGCTTTCTTTTTTTTCTATACCTGAAGGACGAAGGAGTAACAGTGCGAATGTATAAACGCGCGTTGGCTCTGTACCGCAGTTGTCCATTAAGTCTATACGCGTCGGTACGGAAATTCTGGCGTTGCGTCACCGGTTGAGGGTTTGTTTGAAAGTGACTTACGTAGACAAAGGTGAGGACTGATGCCCAACTCACACTATCACTAACTCAAACCGTCACTCACTCACTCACTCGCTCACTCACTTCATAGCGCATTAACTCTCTCTCTCACTTCATAGTTACACTGTTACGCACTCACTTCTCTACATAGTCACTCAGTCAAACGGTCATTCACTCACACAGTCACTCACTCACACAATTGTTCACACAGTAGGTGATTGAGTGACTATGTGAGTAGGTGAGTGAGTGAGTGTCTGCGTGACTGAAGGAGCTGGCGAGTGAGTCAGTGAGTGACTACAAATGAGTGAATGAGAGAACGAGTGACTCGCACACTCACTCAGTCACTCGCAGTACTAACTAACAGGTTTAGCGACCTGCTCGCTCACCTCCTCACGCACTTACTCACACATTTGCCTATTCGAAAACATATCGACTCACTCACATTGTTGCTCACTCAGTCTTGAACAGAAACTGCGCGCGCATAACTGACAAAACATAAAATGCCAGCGCATTGATGCCTCAAAGCACGGTTAGACGAGAAAATGGTGCCGCAAGGACACGCGCCGGCTACGAAAAGCGACGAATGGCTAGGAAAATGTAGAACAGAAAAAAAAAGATGTGGACCAGACGAACGGCCACAGCAGTAAAATATTACTCGTTCAATATCGCGGTGGAAAGAAAAGGAGTTCCGTGTCATAGGCGAGCCCACAAAAGAAACCGTGGCCGAATAAAACGAGAGCCCACTCGAGGGCGTAATTTTTCCGACACACGAAATTCATCGCTCGATAGGCATCGAAAAACAGAAAATAACAATTAGAAAAAAAAAACACAAGCAGGAACCCTGCATATAGCGCCATATTTCCCCGCCCCCGTCGCCTCTCCTATGAGAAAAACTTCACCGAGCCGTGGTAGCAATAAAAGCGCGCAGAAAGAAGCGAGCGTAAAATGAGAGAGCAGCATTGAGAAAAACAGAAAACACGAAATAGCTAAGAAACGCGAAATGTACAGCCGCATCCGAAACCGCAAACCATCGGGCGCACACAAACGCGAGCCACGCACATCGAGAACGACTCGGAGTCCGCATGTGCGGTAGTATTGAATTTCTATTCCAACCTCTTGAATCGAATCGACCCGCCATGCGTATGCACACCGATCGACGACGACGACCGCAAGCAGCGCGAAATCGCAAAAAAAAAGAAAAAGAAAGAAAAAGCGGGGAAGCCGAAAGAGAAATAAAAGACAACTTCGAAATCCGACACCAGACGGCGTAACCACCGAGTGTAAAGGGGGGCAGGCCCGACGCAGTTACATACACTTCAATCGTTGCACGGCTTGGGACACATCTCGCCTCTCCAGAACTCCTCCTTCTTTCTATCTTTATCTCTCCTCTTTTCTTTCCTTTCTTCTGCTTCTTTTTTTTCTTTTCTTTTTTTGCATACTGATTCGAAGGACCACTTTTCAATGTTCGTCTCCACTCCCTTTCCAGGGTGCGTTCTTTCCTGTCTCCAACCTTCTTTTTCTTTTCTTTTATTTTTTTGCACGTGCGTGCTTTAGTTGGGCTCCCTTTGCTGCGAGCCCTTCGTACAGCCGATGACCGTTTTATTCTCAATTGTATTCCGATGCCGCCGTCGCGGCCGCCCGCTAAGCGCGAGAGACGGATCTATAACTTACAAGAGCGGTCCCCGTCCCATCTCTGGGCACGCACTCGTCCCATAGCGTTTCCGGTATAAGCGCAAAGAGTCTCCGAAAACAGCGACTGTTTTCGATATTTAAACAAGGCTGTACCCAGCTCGTTGGCGGTGCAATGCAAAGAGCAGAAACGTCGATGCGATCGACACGCCCGTAAAAAAAAAAATACATATGTGTCATGTCAGAAATGGCCGCAAGGAATAAGAGACGACCGCAGGAGTACATTCGAATCGCTAATGCCTCTTCCATATTTACATATTTTGTATTTTTTGCGAACGCTGACGGAAAGAAAAAATAAGAAAGAAAGCTTTAAACGGCCTCCGCCAGCGCTTCCTCCGCTACAACGACGGGCCGAAACAAAACAAGGCTGAAATACACGGCGGACATGCAAAGCCGGTTCAGTATTGACACGAAAGCAATCGGGACTTTCCTGTTCAAATATTCATGCAGTCCAATGTAGTGGCAGTCCAATGCCGTTTGGCAAGGGTACGGCGTCGTATTTTACGTCCTCAGGAGTGAGCAGGTGGCAGCGAAAGAAGGCTCCGAATGGCGCAATACATGAACAATTATTTAGTTCTCCAACGTCTAGGCGTTCCACGTGTTAGTATGAATGACATAGTCTTTCGGCGAGGACACTAGACAGAACAGTTTTACTTAACTGAGCTGGTTGGCTTATAGATAAGGCAAGTTTTGAACAGTTGAGCTGAAAACGCTGGACAAAGAGAGACAGACAAGGAGGTCCTTGTCTGTCTCCCTTCGACTCGTGCTTTCTGGTCAGCTGTGCAAAGCCGTTTTGAACACTGGGAAATCCGGAGTGAGATGTCACGATTCCTCCCAAAGTGTAATTGGTGACGATTACCAGACTCGTTTATGGCGTTATATATGTCGGCCGGGCAGGCGTGGCGTCGTGCACGGGACGGCTCGTAAGCTGCAGCCTTGTTGTGTCCTGTTCCACCTCGCTATGCGCGTCGTCTTGCTCACATGTCCAGCGATGCGCTTAGGAACAACGAGTGAATACTGAACGACCAACCTATAGAATTTCCGTCTCATAGTTATCGTTGAGAGGAGGCACTCGGGCGGAGCCGGCATGTTTTGCAAGCCAAGATAAGCTCGAAGCCAATGTCCTCCTCCTCCTCCTCCTCTTAAGATGCGTACCTATAATCCCCACATAAAACGGCCATGTTCAGTTACCTCGCCAACGCTTTCGCTAAAACATTTTACCTAACTAAATTACTGTCGTGTGCGAAGCGAATAAAACACGTAAAGCATGCTTTCCCGCTCAGGTACCTCGCTTGAGGCAGAGCACTCCAACGCAGTTCCGGGAAACGGAGCGAGAATTGAATTGAATTGAGTTCTGGGGTTTTGCGAACCAGAATCACGATTTGATAATGAGTTACGCCGTAGTGGGGGATAGCGGATTAAGTTTTGCCAGCTGCGGTTCTCTAACGTGCACCCAATGCACAGTACGCGGGCGCTTTTGCATTTCAACCCCATCGAAATGCGGCCGCCATGGCCGACTCGGATGCGAAGTTAAGAAACACTTCGTCATACTAAATAGTCTGACGACAGGCACATCGGCGTATAGGGGTGACAGCGTCTCTTAGACTGTAGCAGGGTCGGTACCTTCACACAGTGCCAAGAATACTATCAACCGGATTACAAGGTGTCCCAGCTAGTGTTACTGAAGCTGTTAAAGAAAGTACAATGTACAATTATGAGGCCCACAGAGTTCAGACATCAGTCCTCTTCCGCAACCAGGATAACACTTGTGTACTAATTACATATATAAATAAAAACGGTTAATTAGGAAATGTGTTACAGCATTATAAAACATCCCATTTACTCGCTTTTAGCACGCCGTGAAATGCGAAATTCGTTTTTACGCGTTCTAATCAAAGCGCGCGAAATAGAAGAAGTGCTGCGTGATTACACACCCAAGGGCATACACACCGCCAACCACGACAGGGGCTTGAAGGAACTAAGGCCGTTCATTGGCTGACTCGACGACCACGTGATCATTGCGTAGGATCCAAACGTCACGCGAAACACCCAGCTCGCTATCAGCGAAAGCCAACGTCAATAACAAGAGCTTGCAACGAGCAAGCAATTGCCGGGTCCGACAATGAACGTAGTTTTTTTCTGTTTTTGCGCATAAACTATGAGACCACTGGTATGGCTGCGCGCAGGCGCGTAATCACGTGTCACTTTTCGTATTTCACGCACTACGATTCCAGCGCTTCACGTAGAATCCAACATGTGAGTTGGAACTGCATTGAAATCGCATTTCCTTATTATTATTATTATTATTATTATTATTATTATTATTATTATTATTATTATTATTATTATTGTTATTGAAGCGTGGCACAATTGCAGTGGCTCGAAAAAAGTGACGAGAAAAAGGTTAGAAACTGACATCACACTAAAAAGTGCGCGAAGTTCTGAAATAATGCTAATCGCGCTAAAACAAAAAGCGTAAGAATATCTCATTCGTAACAGGTGTTCAATTCAGAACGCAGACGCTTATAAGCGTGGCGAGCATTATTAGAATTGCTCGTGGTGTTCAGATTGAAACCTGCGCCGATGGTAAAGCAACGTGTGTTCCACGTATTTACAGCAGCTTGGTGAAATAACGCCATTACACGCTGCAGGGTTGATGGAAAGGCCGCGCGCGAGAAAACACAAACACGTAAAGCGTGCTTTCCTGCCTAAACAGTTCACACAAGGTAAAGCATTCTTACAAGGAGACATTTGCGTTCTCTTGCGCTGACTCCGAGAACAGGCAACCGAAAGGCTTGACACCTCAAAACCACAGCTGTGCACCATAGAGGTCGCAAATTTATTCATACATTTTGATCGAGTAGGATGGGGGCCAGAGATTGCTAAAAAGAAGAAGGATATTGTTCGTTCAACAAAAGAAGAAATAAATGTGACTCGATCTCGTTGTACCGGCGGAGACGTCTATTTTATCGGAAACTTATCTCGTGCAAGGGTTGCAGATTAATCTGAGCAATAGCAGTACGTTACAGCCACGCAGTTGAAGAGCGAAACGGAGTGCATCTCGCGAGAGCACGTGGTGAGTGTTGCCTTCTCTTGTATATAGGCAGCTTAGAAATTCGGACTGCTCTGAGAACCATTTTTTCTCTCGAGTTTTATGCTAGGTGTGGGCCTGACCAACCTCTTAAGTTCTCATTGGCAAAAAAAAACTCCCTCCCTCTATTCAATTGCCGTGAACTTGTACTGCTGTTCAACTGAAGCCCAACCAACCCGGACGACGACTTCCGCTCTTACGGGATAAAACTTTTTCTGCACCCGTGGCCTACAACTTGAAAAGCATGGCGGAAGATCTAATAGCCCTTCTGTATTCCCTGCCAGTGCGAAGAAAGTGTGGAACAAGTTCAGTAAGGTTCAGTAAGTTCAGTAATGCAAATTTCTTTACGTTAACGCCTCTTGTCCTTTAACGCAAAGCGCGAAGACGCCAAATGATCTCGTTTGGTGCGCTGAACAACGTCACAAGCAAAGCACTCTAGTAACCACACAGGAGCATGTCAAGCGTTGGAAGAGCAAGGAAATGGTCTGATACAAAGCAAGGCCACAGGCGACACTGATGAAAATGTCATAAACGCAAAACAAAGGGGGGGGGGGGGAGGAGGGGGGGATGAAGACGCGTACAATCATAGACTCGAGTTTTCTCGCAGTAGCTCAAGGAAAGTTTCTTTCTTTTTCTGTTATTTTGATGCAAGAAACCAGCACCTGCCAAAGTTGTCACGGAATATTTCGAGAGTGGTACGCTGACGCGGCTTGGCACGCAGAGGTCTTTTGACGGAAAGAGGGGGTCGATTCCCGTCAGAAACAGCGCAGGGGGGGGGGGGGGTGCGGTGGGCAACTCAGAGGGGCCAAAATCGATGTGTCTTTTCGCTCAGTCTCTCTCTCTATGTATATGCATACGTATTTTCGTCATTTTCTATTACGTGTGCCGGTACAGCTCGAATCCACTGCTGCAGCCATTCAACTTGACGTTCCATCATTTCGCACGAACGAGCTTCGCACACGACCGCTGTCGCCAGATGGGTGGACGCGGCTTCAAACCGAGCGCTCTGCGTGATTTGAGGTGTGCGTGCGGCACAGCGAGCTGAACGTAAGGAGTTGCTTGCCCTGTCACGTGCAATGGTCCATTGCGTATAGCGCTGTACCACAAGAACAATCGAGAGAAAGCCATCCGACGGCATAACGATAACGACAGACAACCATGATTATAGAATGTCTAAACCTTGAGACTGACTGGGTTTGCGGAAACCGTCCGTCCATCCCTGACGTAATGCGAGCTCCATCGCGTCTTGCCAAATCGATGGTCGACAAGAAGAGTTTCGCGTTACTACCTGATGATGTTTCGCTGCTTCTAAGCTCTAAACGCAGCTTTCTGTGTACGTCTGTCTCTTCCGTGACGCCGACAACTATTGTCATCGTCAAGTCGATATCGTATTTGAGTCGCCGTCAGTCCAACCCGTCTGGTCCTCAGATTCACGCTCGCTAAAGTGCGACGAGAGATCTTCAGCCTAAACATGTATATGAGCGAAGTAATTCTTTGGAGCCGGTGCTTAATAGTCGTAAGATAAGCAGGCGCACGTACAAAAGGTATCACCGCAAATGGGCGTAGGTGGGTGCTGGACGCCCTATAACTGCTGCTTTGTATATTGTGCGGGCTTTTGTGTGTCACGCAGATTATGAGTGTGGTGATGTCTAAGCGTGCATTTTGGAAGCCGCGCCAGGCAATACTATAGCGGACAATCACGAAGCAAAGATGAGACTGCTCGTGAGAAGACGGTGGTGCCCTCTACGAGAGCCTGCTGATATCGCCGTATATGCGTTCGGAGACGGAGGAACCCCTCACCTCTATTGTCTTCTCTCTTTTTTTTTTTTTTTTTTGCTCGCACTATTCTAATTAAAATTGCAACTCTCGCGCGATATGTTTGGCGACAACCAGAATGCGCCTCGTCGAGGTTGCATCACAATCACACACTATTAATGGAGGGTGATAAGTGCCAACTGTAAAGGAAATACATTTACACGTACATTCTTGCGAGCGTATTTTAGATCTCTCGGTTAGTTACAGGATTTCTAGCATGTGAGTGTGCATTGTGAGCACATGCTGGCTTCAACTCTGCGATTACAACGTACCCCTAATGCTGTTAAGTGAATGCTAATTAGTTTGTTATAGTTTATTAGTATTTCCGTCGATGATTATCACGTGCACCCTAGAAAGAGAGGAAGAGAGCAGAAATGAAAGGGGGTTAACCGGACGGAAATCGGATTGGCTACCCTGCACGGGGAGTAAGGAGATAAATGATCAGACAAAGACGGTTCCCCGCCGCTAAAGAAATGCCGCTGAAAAAAAATTCTTTTTCTAAATTTTTGCGTGTTCGACACTCACTTAGTTTTTGTCTGCAACACAGGTACAGTTATTCCCATCTTCCATGTCCGACGTGATTTGTCAGTAGAGAAGGGTGTGATGCAAAAAGAAAAAAAAAAGAAGCCAACGTAAATTCTGCCTCAATATTTGCTGCATTTTTGTGCCGGCCATAACAAAGTCACAACGGCACCAATATTCGTATCCAGCCATCGTCAAAGCGTGCGGGCCAATTAAAAGCGACAACCTTAGACACCACACGGGCTATTATATGCGCTTCATCATTGTTTCTCGCCAGGCGCAAAGCGCGCGTCGGTTTATAAAAGTGCGATACAAAATAAAACGAGCAGTTTTAAATGCGGAAGACAAAACGCTAATTTTTGCTGCAATTTACTGACACGGTGTCCAACACTGACGTGCCAATTAAGACGTTGCAAGTCAAGTAGGCTTCCCGTTAACATCGCATTCGTTGTTTCATGTAGGCCCCACCCGCAGCGATGGCTCTGCTACTGCGTCATTGTGGTGCCGTGCGCAAGGTCGCTGAAGTTTCACTCCTGTAGCGTATAGACTCCCGCAAACAGTGCATTTATGTGCATGTGGACATTCAGATGACCACAGGTGGCTAATATTATCCCGGGGCCCTCCAATTCATCGTTTCTAATAGCCCACGTGAAGCTTCGAGACGTGGCAGTGGATAAGCCAGGCTGCCTGCCGTAATGTGCAACCTAGCCCCGTATCTGCGCCCTAGCTTGCCCTCGTTACATACCAACTGGTTTTGTTTGCAGTAAGGAAGTGTTTTCAGTGGCAGCGTTCGAAGCTTTAGGTATCGTGCTCTCTCCGGCGGCATGAAGATGAATTCAGTGCGCGGTAAAGATGAGTTTCTTTCATAGCAATCCACGTACGAGAGTGAAAGAAAGGAGATGAAGGAAAAAAAAGATACCGAGGCAGAAGTTGCGCGTGCTGCAAAAATAAATGACCAGCTCGGTGCATTACGATAATAAAAACCTCGGTGATCGCAGACCACGCAAGGGGGAGGGGGGGGAGATTTTGTTGATGACGCTGTCACCGAGCGCTCGCGTGCCCTTATCGGCCGCCAGGGGCCGCAACATGTTCTCAATTTCATTACGGAGGAAAACAAAAGAGAGAAGGCATACGCACGCACGGACATTACCGGCGCTCACGTGAAAAATGCGACTGGGGCGCCGAGGGGACAGTTGATACTGGCGCAGGGTTCAGCAAACAAAAACGGACCGGAGACTCTCAATCAATCACTTTAGCTGCGCGGCGCATTATAGCGAGGTAAAGTAACCAATGAAAAATAGCGCACACTTGTGGCGAAGAAAAGGAAGAGAGACGAGCAGATAAAGAAAACGGAACGACGACGCCGGCATAAACAGTCGCGATAACCTCCAAGTGTCCGCCAAGCGACGGCCAGTGCGGAACGAAAGCCGGGGAAATCGACGAAGCGGCTATAATCTAGAGCGGCAAACTTATGCACCTTTGGGGAAGCACGTAAGTTTCAAATTTCAGGTTTCAAGTTTCAGGTTTAAGTTGCAGACTTCAGTTCCAGGTTTCATTATCAGGTTTTAGGTTAAGGCTTACACTCAACAACGGTGTCGCTTGTAAACAAGTACACAAATGTACAAGTATGCGTACACAAAGAAGCCCCAAAGTCAAGAACTGTTCGGAGGGTTCTGATACAAGAAGGAGATAATAAACCAATATCAACGTACAACGCGTATGGTATCTGGTGCCGCGTAATCCAAAGCTAACAGAAAAAAAATCATGATTAGAAGAGTTTACAGAGCTTACCACGACTGTGCGGATTTTACAGAAATGGCAGCACTTCTGTCAGTGGACTAGCTGTAGACTGGTAAGCGCTAGAGGTCAGTAACAGACAATTAGTGCTGCTGGCATAAAAGTAGAGAACATGCAAAATAAATGGACATTGGATTAAAACAAGAAATTATTTCACGACTTGTTAGCACGAGTTATGTGTATTAAGGTCCGATAATGAACGCAACAGAAATGTAAAAAATAACGGCGTTGGTGGCGCTAGCTACTACCACCACGTTCCAAAGAGGGCATTCATAAGTTCACCCTTCTTTGTATCCGGCCGTCCAATCCAATCAAATGAAATTCAATCCATACTTTGTAGGGTGACGCCACAGTCTTGCCTCTCGCGCGAAAATGTTTTTTTAACTATAACTATCTGAGGAATAAAACTTACTGCTATTAGAGGTAATTGAAAACCGCAACTTGCTGCAGTCTATGATGACCGATTTAATCAATAATTCCTTATGCCGCCACTCATGAATCACCAGGTACATCTTTCATCTTAAAAAACGAAGCCACTAGGGGGCAAGCGTGCTGCTGAGTCGTAGCTGTGTCGTGTCGTAGCCGAAGAAATCATAGTGAGTGAACGCTCATGACTGTAAGGACGAGAGTCCTGCTTCCCCCTCAGACCTTTCAAGCGGCATGGATGCAACAGGAGGCGTGCTGCAAGCACCCAGAGAAAAAGTATGCTGTCAGTAATGCGGCGGTTACGTTTCTACTGAGAAAGGCCGGTATCTTAAGAACCCCCCCCCCCCAGATTCAGGCAATCATACAAGTAACAGGCTCGGATGTTTAATAGTTGACGGTTGCGCGTCCCGAAACACGTACACTGTAAGGTCTGTCGCCAGCTACAATTGTTTGCTTACTTTTTCTTCCGGCGTCATAACGACCCAATGCATGTATCACGGGTACAGCCTCAATTACAGCATTGTACCACGGGAATGCGGCAATGAGGTAACGATAGGCTTGGCCAATGGTGATGACATCAGGCCTGACATCAGGTAAAGATAGAATAAGGTATCAGCTATAGAGCGATGTCAAAGGAGACCAATGAAGAGCCAACGAAATGCTGTCACCCTTGCAGCTGCTGCGATATAAGACCTCCTGTAGTTGGCCATTTAAGCGGCCATCCAACTAATCGAAGTGCCCTTTTCCTTCCGTAGAGGAGGCGAAAAAACCTCGCATGCTGGTACCATGGGCCATGCACGTAGGATAACGCTCTATATTGCCACATGCTGCATAGATCTTGTATCTGCCTTTGCTGTATGCCTTGCGCCCATATAGAGATAGAGATAGAAAAACTAAAGAAGGAACATGCAGGGGAGTTAACCAGAATGAAAATCCCGCTTGCTACCCTACACTGAGGTGTGAGGGAGTGCGTGGGGGGCGTAGGAAGATAAGAAGAAAATAAGAGAGAAACAGTCCACATCCACACGATCACTGACTTCACATCATATGTGAAGTCTTGCTTCCAATCTTTTTCGTAGAAGAGACCAGCGGTGCTTCGCGAAGCACCACTGGTGTCTTCTACAGGCAATAACCTGCATTTATTTGCACTACCGCGGTAAAAAGGAACGCCACATGGTTCATAATTCAAGATTGTCCACTAGTTCTGAGCAGCTATACTTTTGTCTCATGTGCGCTAAAATTTGAGGACGCAGGTGCATCCGGATAGCGGCGGCCCCGAAATATGGTCGCAACGGGCAATCGAACGCGCAACCTGACGCCTAACAGCGGAATACTATATCACAGGTGGCAGAGAAGGGATCAGAACAAATGAAGTTAACGGAGTTCACGAAATTTATGAACACGCAGCTTCAACAGAGGTCTGCCCGATAAAAGCGTACCTACATCATTCTTACACAGGTAGTGTTTAATTAATGGATATATGTTCACATTTCTGAGCACTTATAAACTGGAAGTGAAATGGAAGCAATGGTACACTGATCCTTATAACACACATCCATAACATTTCTGACACTCTTTGCAGCGCAACTTCTGCCCTAGGCATACAGTCGAGCACGCCGTCACCTATAATTACTGTGAGTTAGGTATAAATACCAGTAGCTTATGTTTAACCTAGATTTTATAGGTTACTCGCAATTGTAGGCTGCCATCAAGGTTACCGTGATACCCTGAGCGTTTCGAAGCCCCGAGACATTGATCGCGTCGGCAGAATTTCGCCTTGCTAATCAATAACTTCTATGTTATCGGCAAGGAAAGTTTCGTGCTTAGCAGTAGTTACCACGACAGCACTGTGCAGAGGTTACGAAAAAAAAATTGTGCAGCTTATTAATATTCTTTTTTTTTTTCCTTTCTGTCCCGAAAGCTCTCCGAAGCACCTGCACGTTCGTGATTGCGAAAGAACTCGTACCGAGAATGTCGACCGCAAATCTACGGACGCCGCGATAGACCAAGAATGCTCTGACGGCCTCGACGACGTCATGCGTCAGGACTGCGCGCCGTAGCGTTTCGCGCCTTCAGACATTCTCTATACCGCGGCGGAAATAACTTTTTCTTCTCCCAGGTTCCTCGTTTTTGTTTTCTGTAAGCTAGCATCCCCGTTTCCTTCTTTTTCCTGTTTGTTTACGTCTTGTTTGTCTTACAGCCTTCTACCCATCCTGCCATCCTGAAGTCCATTTCCGCTCGGCCGGGGCCGTCGTTCACAGCACCGACCGCTTCGCCGCCGGTCAAATCGAAACAACGCCGGCACCAGCACGTGCGGTTCTCTATTATGCAGAGCTTCCCCACGCAAAGAGAACGACGCACTGTACATTCGCTTTCGAACACACACACACTCACGCACATATGCACGCACACACACACACTCACATACTCACTCGCGCAACCGCAAGTTCGACGCCGCCCGTTTGCCGGCACCCTCGGGACTGTTAAGATTTCCGCTCTTCTGAATAAACAGCTCATAAATGATTGAGTTTCCCAGTGGCGAGATCGCGTCGTCCGCGCGTGTTCGAATGTACGCCCAAATGCCGCCGCCGATTGCCGCACGAGGTCGCCCCGAGCGTGTAGGAAGTGGTGGTGTACGTAGAGCACGTGGAAACAAATGCGTACAGAACATTGCAATAGATTACTTTTAGTGCGCTGTACTTAAAGCGAGGCTCATTTCCTGCCGAGTGCCTCCGCCTTCATACTCGGGACCTATTACTACTCCGTCGATCTCGATTCTTTCGCCTACTCCGTCGAAGACAATCTAGAAGAAAGCTAGTCTATATGGGCTATTACAGCCAAGCTGTAAGGCTTTATATGTCGAAAGTAGTGGCACAATAGAAGAGAGAAAGAAGGGAAGGCGAAAAGAATGACTTCCCTCTAAAGAGTCATTCCCTCACTCTCTTTTGCTCCCTCCCTTTCTATCTCGGCTTCTTCAGCTCAGCCATAAAAGCCAGAGCTTACACTAAACGGTCGATGAGCCCGGCGCCATCAGCAAAGAGTACTGGCGACGATCATTTTCTTCTCGCAAGCGAAGAAACACTCTACCATTTAGTGCGTCCGAGCCAGCCACACACAAACATTGGCGCCAAGCACCTTTCCAAGGTTCTTCCGTCTCGCATGCGAAGAGGTCCTCGTCGATCACCGGCGGTATACGTGAGGGCGCGACGTAGCGGCTTGCGACATTTCCCGTTCACAAGAGAAGCTAATAGATTCGCAGATCGCGGAAACGTAAGATATTTTTTTTATCGTTCCATTTTTCTTCTCTTAGCTTCGTCGGGCGGGCCCTGTTGTGTACTCTGTTTTCTTTACCGCATCTCGCCACACGCACGGGCGCGCTAGCGGTCATGTTTGTTCGCGCACGCGAACGATGCCTGCGTACGCATAACGGGCGACCGGGCGGCCCGGCCCCAGATCGCGTCAAATGTTTGCCTTTGATCATGCCTCAGGAACACGCCACAGAAATTGATAACTCGCCGTGCAATTTGTGAGGTCGACGCGCGCACTTCGCGGGCAACGTATGATGACGCACAGCGTACAACGCACCACAGCCGCGGCAAGGTACGGCGAGCGAGCGAGTGCGTGACACACACACACACACACACACACACACACACGCACACACACACACACACACACACACACACACACACACACACACACACACACACACACGCGCACACACACACACACACACACACACACACACACACGCACACACAAGCAGTGCAATGGCGAGTCCGGACAGGCTATGTACTATGCAGTGTCCACTTCGGGTTTGACAAGGAGGACGGACTATAGGAAATGAGCGCAGTTTTGGGACTAAAAGCCTTCCACGCGAGATCGCGCATTGCCTTTGATGTTTACTGGTGCGCCTCGACGCCGGCCCTTCTCGGAACGCGGCGAACAATCTGAGACGGGAAGTATGGCAGCGGTCCGGGAACATTTGAAGAGCTGTGCAGGAAATGTCTCAATATACATAGCAAACCTGTCGTGTGCGGGGACATTATTTCAATAGGTTGCAGGACAGCCTCTAAGAGGGGCTGCCTCCAGCGTAGCACTCTAGGATGGTGATTACTTCCTTACTTCTGCTTTTTTTTCTTTTTCTTCTAAGCTTCGAAATCTCCATCTTGCGGCAGTAACGAGAAGTTTGACCTGGGGAAGACGGCCGTTCCCATACTCAGGAACGGACGTAGCTCAACGGGAAGGTGTTCACGTTGGTATTCAAGTGACGAAACTGATTCACGCTTTAAAGTTAGCGCGATTGTTAAAGCATCGCACGCACGGTGCGGAGAATCTGCGTTCGGCTCCCCCTCTGCGACAAGCTGTCTTTTTGCACACCTTTCGCCAGCCTTTGCCTCATTATTGCCAAATTTCGAATAAACGTAACCATTCATCTTCGCGCTTGCTTTATCCAGCTTCGCTGTCTGTTGCTTCGTATGGCTGTGACTAAGGAAAAATTGAGACACTGAGATCCCCTTATTTAAATCGCTCGTGATATATGCATGTATAATAGAGCCTCCGCATGGCGTCACACCCTGACATAAAGCTTCTGTCAGGCAGGTATAGCGGGAACTCTATAGGCCGGATGTCATTTAAACGGACGACGCTCATAAAACGGTTGCCATGACGTCACCAATTCTTTTTTTGAGCACTACAAGCCGGCAAAAGCATTGCATTCAAGATTAGTTTCCATTCTAAGTGAGCTTACGCTCGCTCAGCATGGACGCCACCTATTGAGTTCAAAAAGTCGACGACGTTTGCCTTCACCATTCGCACTGCGTAGCGCATGGCATTCTAAGCAGATGATGTCAGAGCATCGATTTTGTAGTGATGTCTTTTCCGGTCCTATTCCTTCTCGCGCTTCGTCAGTGGTTCATCATCGTTCAAACGTTCATCGTTCATCAACGGGATCAGCAAGCCGTAAACGATGGTTAATAAGAATGGCAAGCGTAGCAGAGAATTGAGCGAAAGGCATTGCTGCAATACGGCGGAGCTAACACACGTGAAACAGTTATACCATATCTCAGATAAGTGGGTTGATAGAAAGAGAATTAGAAATACTTTAAATGCATTAAAGAGAGTTTTACGGGCGAATAACCTACGTGTCAACGAATGTAAAGAAATTAAAGCGCGGTGAAAAACGACGAAACGCGTCAGAAGTGTCTAAATGCGCACGCACAATCCGTGGTCGTAAAATATCGACTACGAAGGGCAACGTTTGACGTATGTACGTTCTGTATAGCAACAGTTGCTACTGCGACAGTTTCTTTTTGAGACGTGCGTCGCACGTGCGAATGGAAAACACAAAATAAAATGAATCGCGATCACTGCTGAAAGCGACCGTGCAAAATTATAATGCGGCACGCACGAAGAAAATCAAGGCAAACGCTATGCACGTAAGCGGCTCAATAATTCAGAACAAACTCCAAACAACAATTACGCGCCAAATCAAAAGGCCCGAGTCGCTTCGGCGAACGTACTAATCAAAGCATCGATTGGCTTCTTTTTATAAAGACAAATAATACGACGAGGAGAACGGCAAACACGGCTCCGAATTACATCGCTTCGTTGTATTACGTACACACGAATACGCCCGCCGGCTGGTATCGCTTTATAAGGACCTCATGTATATAGCCTCCCCGCAAGGAGGGCTGTGCCGCGAACGTTGCAATGCAAATGTTATCTCCGTCATTTTCGAGGCCGGCAACAACCGCGAAGATCGGATTTCTCGAGCCCAATCGTAGCATGCATAAAATCCCCCGCGCGCGGCTCCGATTAACCGCTCAGGCCGCGCACAATCTAAGCGCAAACACAGTCACCTCTTATCTACACGCGCTCCTTGAAAACGTAAAATCGAATCTCCGACTGACCGCTCGGGGCGCAGTCGATTGAAACGATGATGCACGCCCCCCCCCCCCCCCCCCCCCCCCCCCCGCCTTCCCCACACAACGTCGGCAGTCGCTTCGCCGGGGATTCGAGAAGCGACAGCTCAATTCGCCTCGAATGGAGACAAATGGACGCGGAGCTGAAATTGAAGCTGTGCGTTGTTTGTGGGGGAGGAAAGGCGGGCGGAACAGGCGGGGAGATACCAGGCTGCCGACGAGCGAGGCAACGCGAGGCGCTCGGCCGAAGAACATGACTAACGCCGCTTAATGATCTGTCCGGGTCTCCGTTACGTACAGTACGAAGATTGAAGAGAGAGAGAGAGAGAGAGAGAGTCGTTTTCTAAGATAGGATAATACGGTTTGAGGGAATAAAGAGACGCCACTTGTTCTATGCACACCACGAGTGGCCGCTAATCGCTGTCTGTACTCGAGAACGGTGGTTCGCAATTTTCGTAAATGGACAAATGAAATTGCGAGGAGTGTGTCGTGCCTGAAACGGGAGCGAAGCGAACGGTAACACTAAAACAGCGATCTATGCGAGCTTCAACGCACTACCGTATATACTCGCGTAATTGCCGCACATATGTAAACGCCGCACCCAGAATATTGTAAACAAAAATAATAAAGAGAAATATACTTAAAGATTACCCGTGCATAAGCCGCAACCTTAATTTTCGAGAAGGCTGGCAGTGCTGTCTGTTTCGGGGTGCAAAAATTCCAAAGCTATTCTTTTTTCCTTTTTTTTTTTTTTTGTAGGTGGCGAAACAAGGCAGCCGTGCCACATTTCCGGCGCCTTCAGGTAGCAAAAGCACAGCCTCCGAGATTTACCGGCTGCCTCCGAGATGCTGCCGTCACTGGTCGGTGGAGCGTCACCATTTACACCAGCCGTCAGGTGACGGGCTATGGAAATAGGCAAGAATAGCCAGAGCCAGTACAAGCGACTACTGTGTTTCAATAAAGGCAAGTACCATCGAAAATATTTATGAAAAAAAAGTGTCTTTTTTCTTCGTGTAAGGGCCCCACCCCTCATTTTCACCCCAAATCTCGGGGAAAAAGACCTGCGGCCATTACACGAGTGTATATGGTTTTTCGCATCAAGCCAAGAGACGGCAGCTCAATGGTCCTGTGCTTCGCGAATCGGACGAGAGCAAGAAATATTGAACGAAGCTAAAATAAAAAAAATAAAAAGACATTGTTCGCGCTGACTCCAAACAGCAGGAGCAACAACAACGACTAAGCAAAAGAGAAAAAACAAATAAAGTGAAGTGGGGCAAAAATGCTTGTACGCAAAGAACTACATGTTTTTATTACTTGTAATCAGTTACGTTTTTTGGTAATATTGTAATGTAACGATTGCGTTGTTTACTTGGCAGCGCTCGCTGTAATTCAATTACTTTTTCCAGTAACCAATGACACGTAACCAGTTACATTTTTTGACTCGACAAGCTGTAACAGTAGACGCGGCTTCGAGCATTTAAATAGGGCGACAACTACACATTTCGAAGGGCTGAGAACACGTACTATCGCACTCGATATGAGCTGCAACACGCGAGCCGTGGCTGATACTCTCGAGAGAAAAAAAAGTGGAGAGAGTGTCGCCGTTGGAAATGCGCACCCAGAGCCAGAGACGGCACAACACTTTCGCCGCAGAGCGGGAACTTTTTGTTGGCACTTGTGTCTGTAGGGATGCATCAAGTTGGGAGGTTCCGAGAAGAACGACATTTGTGGGTCATAACTTTAGCTACGAAATGAAACTGTCTTGCAGCATCGGTTCTGGATAAGAGGATCCGAACAAGTCGGGCTCCTACATGTGCGAAACGAGGCGGGGGGGGGCTCCTTTTTCTGTCTCTTCCATGGAAGTGCTTACTAGGGAGTCTTCTTAGGCGGTTAAGAACACCTGCTCTATTCTTCTTCGCTTAATGTAGTCTGTGACTTATGTAATATCGGCAGAAGTTGTTGGCCGTTAAACGTGTGTGTTCCTGTGTCTGATGCGTGACTCACATAGGCCTGTTTCTGTGGTGGTAACACGCGAACAGTATTTTTGGGGCTGAATAATTTACAGCTATGTAATAACTCACATTAAAGATTTGGCCACCTTATCGAGGAACACGAACGTTTGCTGGCGTCTGTTAAAATTTGCCGCCCACGATCAAATGGCTAACAATTGAAGGACGTCGGGGGCAGGTCCGCCATGTGTTGGTCGAGAAACTAAAACGGCGCTTTTATGGCTGCATAACAATGGCCACTTCTGACGTTGGCGCCAGGGAATCACCAATGGAATCATCGTATGCATGTGGGATTTTTAAAAATATTTTATTAGTTCTTTTCCTTTTTTGTTTTTCCTTGAGTGACCAACTTGGGATTTTGGCACCGACGGCTCTGACATGGCCAACGTTGTTAAGCTTTTAAATATAACTAAAAAAGCATTAATTTATAAACGTAAGAACTATAGCGATTACTGAGCGAGCACACTGTTCATAAACAGTGAGCAGCGTGAAATTTTTTTTTTTTCGAAGTATGGTGTCCCGCGTATGCGCCTCCTATAGCGTTTGACTACTAAGGCGTTTAGCAGTCTAAGATCGAATTCCTTCTTTTTTCCTGCCTCATAAAGACAAAACGAAAGGGCTTTATTCGTATTATGTTACTAAACGGTGTTCTTTTATATGGCCAACCCAAAATTACTACCCAGTCCGATTAGTATGATATGCGGGATCATACGTTAAGTCCCATTCCAAGCCGTTTTAAAGCCGAAAGTTATCGAGTAGTTAACACAGGATGAGCAGGAGTGAGCACAAACACCACACCAAGTGCAAAGAAAAAGATTATCAGAATTTGCTTATTGTGCTAAAGAATGAACGTTAATGCCAGTGGTCATTAAAAAGACGTTTGTGTACGCATCTTGTGCTCTCTAATAACCTAAACGAGATCACCACAGTAAAAGAAAGCGATACAAGGCTTAACAGATGATTTGGTAAGAAGGTTCACCGTAAGGGCATCCAGTCCGCTGTCGGTATTTTCCACGTTACGCTCCTACGTTACGCGTTCCGAAACAATGTTCGTAAATCTGTTCTGCCCAACGAAATATGGAGTTAACGGAGCAACAGAGTTGGCAATGCAACACGGAAAAACAAAAAATTAAGAAACCTTACGCAGGTTTCAAAAAACGTCGCCACCGCAACGCAATACTCCACTCGGACCTCAACGTCACACGCTGAATGACAAAACGAAAAGCCTAAACAAAATGTCCAGCACTTGTTAGGCATACAGAGCTTAAACGCCACCGCAGTTGCACACGTTGCTTCTCACGAGGATAACACAATCTTCCATTCTTCACCTCCACATACCCCTGCCCCCCTCCCCCCCCCCCTCACCAAAAAATAATAACAACGCAGATTACGTTCCGCGGGCTTGGCGCGTTTTAGCGTACATCAACTATTTTTGCGACACAGCTGGCACCGCTCTTTCGATCAACGCACGCTTTAACGGCTTTTCGGGGCTAATAAGTTGCGCGCCAACGGCTCGCAGCAAACTTTCTCGCGCATCCATCGACAAACAAGTCGCCCTCCAAACACGTTCGTTCGTCCGGTAAGCGCGCCGCGTTCTTGCAGAACACCCCTGGAAAAAAAAAGAAAAAAATTCGCACATTTCTCCGGAGCACAGAGATTGACAGGGATGCGAGAGAGGAAAAAACCGCGGATGCAGGCGGCTGGCGTTGTCCATCCGACGGCTCGCTCGGAGAGCCCCCGCGCCACCGTTGTTTAACTCGGCGACAAATCGCGCGAGTAATTGAGAAAAGACGCTCCCGCCGCCAGCTTATACGGGAAAGAGCAGAGAGAGGGCGGGAAGAAGGGGTGGGCGGGTGGCGTGCTGGCATGGCTCGCAAGAAGACCAGAAACAGCGCGCGTATAGGAGGCCAAACGAAACGAACAACGGCTTATGAGCAGAGCGACGCTCGAACGTACTTTTCTCCACCGCCTTTCTCCCCCCCCCCCCCCCCCCCCCCGCGCAGACCCGGCAGCACCCCACCCTCTCTTCGGGGGCTACGGGCTTATTACCGGTACCGGCCGCCACTCAACCCTACTGGATCGCTGCAGTTTTCCCGCTTTATAGTATAGACGGCCCAACTCCCCTCAGCTGCCCGTCTTCTTCGGCCATCGGCTCTCATTTCACCTGCTGTTCTTGCCTACACAAAAGTTAAGCGGCGCGGGCAGCAAAGAGGGGAGGGGAGGGTGTGGCAGCGGCAGAAGCACGCTTGAGAAACGCGCCAACGCGCTGTGCCTTTTGAAGGTGCCTAACGCTTCCAGCCGCGCTACGAACGACCTGACAGCGAAGCTCGCTGCCTTCAGCGTACAATTTCCTCCCTTGCGCTACTTACTACGCGAGCCGTCCACTTTGCGAAAATTATTTCGTTTTTTTTTTTTTTTTTTTTTTTTTTACTGCCCTAATCCTCTTCGAGGACCTCGCGCGCCTAGCCCTGCCTGCGCGCACCTGTTCCGTCCTCAGCGGTGCAACTTTTAGTTAGTCCGTTGGCTCGCCTTTCGATAACAAAGGCGCGGTGAGCTCGGAGGCAACGATTCAACGTGCTGAACAACGCCTCCCGACAAAACTAAGGTGGACACACGCATCAAGTTCACCCATTTAGTCTATTAAAGCTTCCTAACCGTTGCCCAAAACTTGCACTCACGCCACTTCCAGGGAAAGAATCAATCAACTGAGCGTCGAAGAGAGATAGAGAGAAGGGAGAAAAGAAAGGCAGGGAGGTTAACTGTAGACTTTTTCCCAGTTCGCTACATTTGTAACGGAGCGTGAGCCAAACACACGCAGTAACAAGATAACCCCAAAAAATAGTGGCATGATATTATTAAACGGCAGGGGGAATGCGGTACTGGGGAAGAGAGGCGAGAAGGTTGGGCGGCAGCGTCTGCGGCAAACGTTGTACGGCATTCTGCATAGCCAGAGGCATACTGGGTGCGAGAGTAATGCTTTAACGTAAATTGCATTCTGGGCATACTTAAGCCAATTTATTTATCTATCTATCTAGCCTCTTTAGGGCACTCTTAAATAAACAAAAATCCTTCGAAGTTTCTCCGGTGCTGGGCAGAACCAAACCCGCCTCACACGGGTTTCTCAAGCATAGCAGCCCGACACTTTAAGGGCGCTGCGCTACGAATGCCCGCGGGTACCCGGGGATTATTTGTGAGCGTTAGCACGAGCTGCCGTGTCATGCATCTCGGAGGTCATGTAAAAAAAGGGGGAGTTCACGCGAAATTAGCGCGCGCACCGCTAGATGGCGCAGCGCGTCCACAGAGAACTGCGAGAAAGGAGCCGGGCTGTAGCGCACTATAGATACATGACGTGTTTCGGCGGTGTCAATACGGTAATCAAATTAATCGGCAGTCGTCGTGAGATTAGCTCTGCCGTAATTGTTTCTGTTTAAATTTAAGCCTTTAACGTTCCTATTGACATGTAACTGTACGACCAATCAGTCCCTGAAGGTTATGACCATCATCAGCGTTCCGCATGCTGCGTAACCGCAGCGCCCTGCGTCGTGAAGCACTAGGGCGCATATTGGCCAATTGTGCACTCCGTTCAACGCCTTGCCTTCAAGGCTGAAAGGGTTCGATCCCGGCTAATGCGCCTATTTATTCATTCAACAGCCACGATTAACGATCACGATTAACGATCTCGACTATCAGCGCACATAACTAATCAAACGTGTAATGCGGAGTTCGGCAAGGTTGAGTGTCTTCGAGCTGGTGACGAAGTTCGCCGTGATGTTGCTTAAGTGTTAGCGATCTGGTTAGTCCGAGAGGTAGAACAACTTTACAAGTCATGCAGTGGTTAGAAGCTCGACTCCCGAACCAGGGCCAATTATTTGAAAAGCTGGAGTGACCATCTGCTGTCTGGACGGCGTCCTCATTTTGAAGGTGCAGCGATCACTCTCACCGACTGCGTCCCAGTGCGCAGTTGTGAGAGATCACTCTCACGACTGCGTACCACGGTGGTGGTACACATCTAGGAGCTATTTTCAAAGAATCAATATAGGTTTGCATTGTAAAACAGACAACGCTGCACCTTTGAAAGGCAAATTTCCTATTTATATAATATTTATACTTAAGAGGAAGCTTTAACTCAGAGACTCCTATCTCAAAACGTGGGAAAGGAGAACTCGTGTTTCTGCGCAACCACTGCATCAAATTTGATGAGATTTGTTGCATTTAAAAGAAAACAATAAAATCTAGTTAATGTTAGTGGCGAATTTTCCATTTAGGCTGTCAATGGTTTAATAAAAATTCTTTAAATTAGCAAATTCTACCGAGAACAAAACTATAATATTTACAACTCTGTAACTCAGCATTGATAAACGATATAACAATTCTGTAAATTGCATCTAATAGTACATCTAAAGCGAACGAAATTGATTTATTACACATGGCTCTCACATTTATCACTAATATGCGAGTAGGACTTTCGCAAAACACTTGTACACAATGTAACGAATTCACGTAAGACAAAAACCACCATGTCAAATTTGTCCGCTTTGAATGCTCTAATGTATACACGTTACAGAACTACGATATCTGGTATAGGTCAACAGCTTCAAATTTGTGAAATTGCTGCTTCTATTTTGTCAAACTTAGGAATTTCTGAAAACTCTTTTTTTTTTAAATTCAGGCCTTCAGTCGAAATCAAGCTTCTAAGAGTCACTAGAATTCTACTTTCTCTCGTAAATGCAACAAATTTAATTAAAACCGGCCCAGTGGTTATCTCAGAAAAGCGTTTCTGCATTTTACATGTATCTGAATATGAGGCATCGGAGTTGGGCCCAAGCTAAAGCTACCTCTTAACAAAAAAAGTGTCACGCTCACACCCAGCAGCGCGGTCGACACTAATTCATGCAATTTCAACAACGCTTCCCGCTACTATCCTAAAGTTCTCGCACGGACATATGCGCGAACATCTCTGATTATACATACACGCCCTTCTCGCCCCGCCGAACCAAACAGAGCAAGCGAAGCGCGTTTCTCCGCACGGCAATCGTAAATGCGGAAAAGCCCGCTTTCGGGTGTGCTTTAATTTGCAGTTTGCAACGAATGCATTGAAAACTGGTGAGACGCGTTGAACGCAGAAAAGGGAACGGGATTTTATGATTGCCGCGAACCAGTACTTCGTCCGTATGGTCGGTACAGTAGTTTCATTAAAGCTATGTAAAGCTTCTAAACACTAATGATTGCGCGCCCCGCTGAGTCCCAAACACTGCATGCAGCAAAAGACCCCGTCAGCTTCTTTCGTTCCTCCGTGCACCGAGTTTCCTTAAAAGACCTTGTGATAAACGGTGCCCCTTTACCAAATGTCACCGATAAACCTTGGGTTGCAAATACTTTGTACATGCTATAATCAGGTACTGGTACAATAGGCATGATGTCACCTGTATGTTAACTGGTTCAAAACTAGACTGTACTCAGGGGTGTCAATTATTATTAGGCGGGTTACCGTACTGCCTCAACAAGTTTCAATGTTTCGGGTGTTTGTATCTAACCATTTTCCCGTTAACCTGGATAACTGTGCTGCCCAGTAGTCGAAGACCTCGAGTATCGGGCTGCTGTGCTGAGGGAACAGGGTTCGAAACCAACCATCGCGCTAACTTGAGTCGCTGAGTATGTGGCAGTGTGTACATATGTGCCGCTCTTCAATGAACCTCTTTCTTGCCGACATGTGTCACTGCACACACACACACACACACACACACACACACACACACACACACACACACACGCACGCACGCACACATACACACATACACACACACATACATACATACATACATACATACATACATACATACATACATACATACATACATACATACATACATACATACATACATACATACATACATACATACATACATACATACATAGCCCCCGGAAAGTGCGCGAAGTATCCTAAGAACCCTAACGCATTAAAAGATCCTTTATATGTCTCGAATGGTTGGCAGGATCGAAGCCACGTCACACGCGTTGCTCAAGGAGAGCATTCCAACGATTTAGCAAGTAGCGGCACAAATACACTGGGTATGTGCAGCTTTTACACGAACGCCTTTCACGCCAACACTTTAGCAATCAGCGCCACGAAACGTCGCACTCTTCAAGGAACCTTTCGTCAACCTGGCTTATTCAGTACGGACCACTGAATGTGCGCCAAGCGAGGGAACGATTTTCAGCGCTCGCATGCACCGGCGCGCCACGCTACTCGTCTCGGAGGACACGCGCGGAACTTCTCCGCAATCCACTAGATTGCGCAGCACATCTGGAAAGAAGCGCGAGAGATGAGTCTGGTTGCCACATGAAGCATTTCTCGCGTTCGCATGCACCAGCGCAGCATCTCGGAGTCCATTCACAGGCTTCGCGGCGGCGCCGCCAGATGGCACCGAGCGTTCTCAAGGAAGCGCGAAAGAGGAGTCCCGCTGCAGTACCCATCCCATGCATAACTCGTTTAGACGCTGGCAATACGATGTGTCGCTACATTAGAGACATTTGGCGTGCCCGCTCTCCCGGCAAACGGGGGTGGTTTGGGCGGATTACCGGATGGTCGGGGGCGTAAGCCACCTGGTGGCATAGAGCTCAACCCGACAAACACAAAGCTGAAATTGCAAAAATCTACTATATTCTGCTTCGCTGCTGGTTCAAATTTTTGGCAGCGGCGTAATTGTGAGCACGACTGCGCCGCTGTAGAAAATTTACACCAGTGGCTAAGAAGAATACACTAATTGACTTTGTGTTTATGTGGTTGAGCTCTGCACCACCAGCTGGCGTCACCAATCTTGCCGCTCACGTTTACAACCCCGCTAATCCGGAAAACCGTCCGCGCTTGCCGGTATACCGGACGCACCAAAATTCTCTAATGATTCAATGCTAAAGGCATTACCGTCGACAGTCATGGTGAGATTGGTTCTGCCGCAATTTGTTTAGTGTCCCTGTATAGATTTTGCAATATTTAAAAAGAAGTGCGAGGACGTGTACCACGAGCAGGCTTCCGTGGTAGCCATCGACGAATGCGCCAGGATGTTCGAAGCGAAAGCAGGCGATGAGCAAGTAACTTTGCGATTAATTTAATGCGAGGAGATATGTTTAAGCCCACTAAAGTAACAGATAATTGCCCAGCGTTCCATTCTCTTGTAACGTTTAATGTCGTCGGCACTGTGTGAAAGCCTCTAATCTTTGTCCTAAGCCTTCATCGTGTTTGTGCAGACAGTATCTTCTGATATCTTCTTCATCGCCGAGTATCATCTACCATTCTACGCAGTGCGGATTAGCCAACCGGACGACTGCTCTTTTTAATCATTCTGTCATTATACCTATCTTATCTCCCTCCCTCCCTCTTCCCTCTCTCTGGAACAGTGTTGGCTACCTTTTGCCATATTCCGATAATACAAAGGGGCAGTGAGAAGTATTTGCAAGGCACAAAAGAAAAGAAAATAAAAAGAAACGAAGAGGCTCGTTAATCAACGAAAAAATATTCAAGCCGTCCCAGTCAGTTGCAACATGTGGGAGGCAGTTTGAGCCATCTGTATACCGATACCTGAATTTCCAATCAGGATAAGTAGTGCCTTGTTCCTATACACCACGACGCAACACGCTCATGACGAGAATAAAACGGTAAATTGATTTTCTGCCCCCCTCCCTCCCCCACCCACGCACCCGGCCGGTGATCAGACGTCGTTTACGGACCACAGCTCCAATGGGTACAAAAACAAACGAAACATAATAAAAAGAAGTGCAAAGAGAGACCGGCATCACAAAAGTGTACGACGTTGAAGCGACCCAAAAACAACCAACTTTCTTTTTTTTCTTATTTCTAGCCTATTACAGCGATCGGCGATCCTTCGCCCTTTACCGGGCAATAACGCTTTCCCAATATATAGAAACGCGGAGAGAAGAAGCGCTGTTCTTTATCAGACTTCTCTCTCCTCCTCCTGAAACAGGCGACCGCGCGGGAGAAACGACAGCGTCGTATTTGGCTCACGCAGGCAACGTCCTTTTGCTTAGATGGGCGGCCTTGACGAATCAAATAGAAATGGAGGCTCGTTTTATCTCGATCACTCGCCGTTCCCACGTCCGGCGCTTTTACGGCCCTCGTCGACAGCGATAAACGTCGCTCTACGGAAAACACATACGACGGAAACGCGTCGCACGTGCAGGACGTCTTCGGAATAAAGAGAAATAAATGAATTAACAAAAGGTAGGGAAGCGCGAATATTCGAAATTTCAAACGTGAATGCAGGAGTTATAGCTACTCGACCATACTGGTGGTACTATCGAACAAGCAAGGCAGTTGGTAATCCATACTTAATACTCTTTAAGGCAAAGTTTACAAAAACCGCGAAGGGACACGAACGGAACAGGCGCTAACTTCCAACTAACGTTCAATGTAAGATGAGAATATGTGCAGAAAAACAGACAAAAAGAAACAGAAAATACAAGAATGAACATAACTAATCGTTTTATCGTAGCCTCTAGCATGTGTGCGTTACTAAGCAGTTGTCACCAACTTCCCACAAGAAAAATTATTTCTCTGGCAGATAACAGAAGAGACGGTAAGCTGACGCACACAAAAATATCACTACTCCTTACTGCAGCTTCTACGATCCCGCGCGTGCACAGATCTTTGTCTCTAAACAAAACTGCAGAGTTGTCAAGATATCGCTTGCACTTGCAGTCTCGGCAGTGTAACGCCACGTCCTCCTTTTTTTCACGTTCCTGTCTTGCTCCCTTAACCACTCGTTTAGACGTGCAAGGCAACCTTGCGTGAGCTTAGAGCAGAATTCCTCATGACTTGTTTGAGCTAAACAACAGTTAAGAGTGCAGGAACATGTGTGCGTTCACAGCAGCTGCAAAAGTGGGCTCGGCTCCCACCTTCGTCAAGTTATCTTTTCGTCCACTATCATTTTCCCCTTTCCTTATTATTTATAGATTTTAGTTAAACATACCACTTAATTTTCTCTATGGTTACCTTGGCTTCGTTATCAGCATTCGGCCCGTTTTTATCTGCGATTTCATTCCTATGAAGTTGAGGCGCACGGCGCAGCTAAGCGTTGTCAGCAATGCACGGGCAAATGTGGCCCGTCATCTTACCCACTGCATGCGCTCTCCTGAAAGTGTCCGTGTTCGTTCCAGCTTGCCAGACCATCTCTCTACGACGATAGGAAAGTTACCGTCTACTTCAGGCGTCTAAACGGGTTCCAATGCACTGAAGTCGGGAAAAATGAACAGCGTTCCACTCTGCTCAGGCTGCCAAGTGCACACGCTGGCAACGCGCGGCTAGGCGCGCTTCTAGCATACGCCGCCAGATGGGGCGAGGCGGCGCGGCAGCGTCGAGGAAATCGAGGAGCGCGAAATACGAAACGGCAGTCCTCGCAATGCTGGATCCGCGGCGCACTGACGACACCCACCACTCGCATTCCCCCCCCACCGAAACTTATTTCAGAAGCGTGAGGTAGAGAGCTTTAGTCAGTGACAATGAATGCAAGTGGACGTTAGCACTAAGCAAGTCACTCCAACACCGATGATTCGCATTTGTCATACACTGTGCATGAAACGCAAGCTGTTGAAAACGCTCGACAAGGCAGCCAACGAATAAGAAAAAACAAATGACCTGTGCACAACCGATACAATTGAAAGAAAGACCACAGGAGATGGACGTCTAGCGTTGGGTTGCCTAAATTAAAAAAGAAAGAAAGATAGAAAGAAGGAAGGAAAGAAAGAAAGAAAAGAAAGAAAGAAAGAAAGAAGGAAAGAAAGAAAGAAAGAAAGAAAGAAAGAAAGAAAGAAAGAAAGAAAGAAAGAAAGAAAGAAAGAAAGGAAAAGTCATACCAGTGTAAGAAGGGACACCCGAGTTCCGTTGAAGAAATAGAAGTGAATTCGCGATTGCTTCAGCCTAATCGTGAGCTCTTGAAGTACAACAAACCTTAGATAATCTGTATTCTCCAGCGACGTTCACCGCCGACAGGTTTCAGCATCAATGTATGAGAAGTCAAACACAAAGCTACCAACACGTTAGGCCGAAAAGCGACCCACTTCCTACGGTGTAATTGGATTGCTCTTATCTACACAAGTTCTCGTCACGCCTATGATACTGGCGGTATGACAGTTTTTTTTTTGCATTTATTCTTTTTCTTTCCGCTCGTCCGAGTTCCTTATGACCGAAAATGGCCCCATTCTGATTTACAGGCGAAATGGTATTTCAGAGCAATATTAGAAGTTGCAAAGCTATCACCATCAATGGTGGTGCAAGGTAACATTACTATCAATGATTCCGACCACCTCCTGAAAATTTAATGAGGCACTTGAACGTTACGACCTAACTTTCCAACAATGTCCGGTGACAAACATTCGTCCCGTAATTATCGACCCACTTTGCTAACATGCAAATGCTGCAAATTATTTCAACATGTTATAGCTTCTCATGCATACGGTCACCTTGAATCAAATAACTTGTTTTTTCTAATCAGCATGGGTTTAGAAAAGGTTTTTAATGTGACAGTCACTTACTTAAATTCACAACTGGCCTTCACATTAACAGGAACACTAACGATCAAATCGATTGCCTCTTTCTTGATTTCGCTAAGGCGTTCGATACTGTACCTCACTGCCGTTTGATTTCCAAATTGTCTGCCCTGTGTATCGATTAATTAACACTGTCTTCGCTACGTAACTTCTTGTCTTCGCGTCAGCAATTTACAGTGGTCAACAACATTTCGTCTAACCTTTGCGACGTCACGTCCGGTGTCCCCCAACGCAGTGTGCTAGGTCCATCACTCTCCTTAATATACATCAACGACTTGCCCGCTAACCTTTCATCCTCAGTTAGGTTGTTCGCTGACGACTGCGCCATCTACCGCAATATTAAATGTTTTGATGATAATTCTACGCTCCAAAATGACCTTGAACTAACGTATAGATGGTGCGTAACTTGGCATACGTCCCTTAACGCCGCAACATGCAAGTTAATCTCGTTTAGTTGAAAGCGCACTAACTCACTGTTTCACCATTCGATTAATAATACCGTAGTTTCGACTGCCTCCTCCTACAAACATCACGGCGTTTACCTTTCATCGTACTTACCCTGGACAACGCATGCAGCAACTCTCTCATCCAAAGCTTCTCAATCTCTCGGCTACCTGCGTAAAAACTTGCGCAACGCGCCTTCCAATGTACGAAAATTAGCATATGTTACTTATCTTTGTCCACAACTAGAATACGCTTCATCCACGTGGTGCCCATATCAAGATTATCTGATCCGTATGTTGGAAGCCGTTCAGAACAGGCCAGCCAGATTCATCTCTGGCGAATATGACTACCACTCGAGTATTACCCGAATAAAACGAGACCTCGCATTTAAGTCATTGGAAGATCGCCGCATCATTGCTCTTTTATGTCTGTTTCACAAATACATTTACAGTAATATCTTTCACTGTTTGCCACTTCATACTCCTGTGCACACATCTCGACGCATTCACAACACACTTAGTTTCATGGTCCAACACAGGCATTCAATTCATCACCACTACCTAGAGATATTGCACACGGGAATGATCTCCTGGATCACACTGCATCCATCTCTAATCGTGAAACATTCCGTGACAAGCTGAATTCGATGCCTGCTAATATTTTATAACCATGTTGCACTTTGCTATTTTGCTGTGATGTAATTACTGTTGCCCCCCTTACACAGTGCCCTTCAATGGGTCTGTAAGGTATTGTGAATAAATAAATATAACGTAATTTTATGGATACAACGTACATATATGATTTCAAGGAACAATACCTTAAATTAGAGTGCTTAGTGTACTATACGGGGTGTCTTCTTTTTTTCTTTATTTATGCAGAATATAAAAAAAAAATTACCAGAGGTCTATCTATAGACAGCACTACTCTAATGCTTGAACCGTACCGCTTAAAGAGGAGGCCACCACTTGCACAATAAATGAAAATGCACAATTCCCTAATTAAGAAATGTTCACTAAGTTATTAACTAATTACCATACGGGACATCTTGAATATTACAGATTCTCAGGATGACAGCAGCTGCGAGACATGCATTCCCAAAATAATCGAGGAAATACATTGGCGTTTCTGTAATTTTTATGCTTCAATGCCAAGAAACGGCGTTTTCCAAAAAAGAAACAAGTGGAACGACATTGCATTTTTTTTTTCCTCCAGTTCGACGCAGATGCGTCGAAACCGGTGTCATCCTAAAAATTCGTTGCGATTGGATACGCCTGGCAAACTCAGCTGGCTACAATTCACAAATTGCAATGTGATCCGTAAAGTAATTAGATAAACTTGGTTAACGAAATTTCGTCATAGAGTCCATGATGCATTTCGGCTTATAATAATAATAATAATAATAATAATAATAATAATCATAATAACGGTGGTGGTGGTGGTAATGATGATGATGCTGCTGTCTTTATTCGTGTCCCATAACACATACACCACACGGGAGACCCGCAGTAATGGCTGTCATGAATGACAGCCTGACAGAGCCGTAGGCCCCCCCATACACGGAGCAGTTATACATAACGACAAAAAAAGGCATATAATACATGGCCACGTTTGAAATTGCTCTTTTGAATTGTAAAAATTCTGCATAGGCTACAAAAACATGAAAAATATATTAAATGATACGCCTGGTAGTATTAAGCGGACGTACCAGGATTTTTTTATTGTTTTTCTTTTTCAGACAAGCCGAGGGTGTCACCGTGGGCGAGCTGGGCAATTCGTGCAACAGCCTGTTGCGTCAGTTCAGCATGTCACACTGATTTTGACAAAACACGGACGTGGTAAGTGTGCCTGTCAGTCAAGCGAACTCAATTAGGTGTGATACAGAAAGTGAATGGCAATCGATTTGCCCTTGCGCCAAAACTTAGGACTTTGTCACCACGTTTTCGAGACGACATGTCATGATCATTAGAACGTTTCCCGCCTTCTGGCCACGGAACATATAACTAACACGTTATGATCAAGAGCTGATTAAATTAGCTATATATTCTGTTGACGCTGGGAAGGCAATGCACAATAAACGAAAACATTCTTACGAGACATTTCAGAAACTTATTTCTATCAGCATGAAATATTGAGGGACACTTACTTATCCGCTTAGGGAAAATAGCGGTTACTGCTAAAATGTCTTCTTTCTTTTTCGTTGGCCGTTTTTCCTTATTTATGTCATGTAATTGAACGACAAAGAAGGCACCGCGAAAAATATTTGAACGTGAATCGTCAAAATGCCTGAACGTCATAAGAATTTCAGTGATCTGAAAGTGTAAATAGAATTAAATGTGAATAATATGACGAAACGTCTCTTACAAATTAAATGCGGATGCATTTAGCATTTTAGGGAATCGCGTTTCATCGACGTGTACGCCTGATTTACAGACAATACTGCAGAAGCATCGTGCAAAGGTTCAGCCAAAGAATCCACGGAAGACACCTGCCTGAGGGTCTTGAATGGTCAATGAAAAGAAAAAGAATAACAAATTTTTAATTACGCATCCGCACTAATATAATTTAGGCCCTTCGAAATGAATAAGGGCGTAAATCGGTCTACAACCCACACCTTTACACCTTTCTGAATGGGGGTGTAAATAAGTTTAATAATCCGCACCATTACACCCTTAATAAGGCTGTAAAACGAACTATAACGCACACTCTTACACCCTTTTGAATAAGGTTGTAAATCGGTATATACCTCACACCCTTACACTCTTCAATTACTTTACAGTGCAGGCTTTTATTGAGCAAGTGGGCTAGGAGAAGGGAGCTTAAGTGTGGCTCACTGTGAAAACTACGAACGCGAAGTCCCATAGCGATTTCAAGGTCAACTAATACGAAATTTCGAGCCGCGTGAAACGCATAGTTTCGGATAGCGCAGACACAGAACAGCCTCCGTTCGAAAAGTTACGTTTAGAATACGAGCGGATGCGTCACGAAAGGCTAGCAAAAGGAAAGATGTTTTTACACCGAAACTGAAAAAAAGAAAAGAAGACACGCCGCCATTACAGCTCGCCGGAAGTGACGCATCGCTCGGAACGCGCGGTCCCACGGCACGGATTCCGGGCTTATGCACCGCAGAGCGGCTTCCCGCGGCGCACAGTAAGAAATCTCGGAGGCGACGTGCTGGTACTTGCCGTTATATAGCGCTAACAACGAGGTGCACGAATAGTCTACTTAGCCGCTA